>NC_056746.1:225392399-225637399 GCF_019279795.1 Protopterus annectens
CTTAACATAACAGTAGATGTTTGAATGATCATTGTTAAAGTCGCCACTCCTTCCTTCCTCCTCTTTTTTTTTTTTTTTTTGTTTGTGTATACCAGGGTGTGGATATTTATTTGTTCCTAGCATTCTCCTTTCAGGACTCAGCCTCTCTCTGTCTGCTGGCAGGAAAGCTATGAAGGGCTTTGCACCCAAACTTGTATTTTAGGCAGCTTAGCTTAAGCTGCTTAACAGTTTGTTCTCATGGAAGGTGCCATGAAGCTTTAGAATCTGTCCGGCTGTTATTGCCTTGGCAGGATATAGCGTGTATAGTTAAGGTTACTGTAGCAGTGATCATTCAGATATCTAATGTTATGGTAAGTGAGTTCAACTTGCACAACTGTACTTTTTTTGCAGTTTCTTTGTGCATTAGATATGGATTTATTTTTTGGCTCTACAGGGACCTGGTACAGCTAGCAAAAGCTGCTGTCAGTGGGGATCAAAAGGCACTGGATATGTTCAACTGGAGAAAAGCAGGAAAAGGTGACCATTTGAAAGCAGGACCTCAAGGGGGACTGACTATGTTCATCGGTGCTGCAGATGGTAAGGAAAATAACTCCAAAAATATTAGCTTTCATGTCCTTATCTGACATTGTGAAGATTTTTGCAGTTAACCTCATTTATTAATCCTTGTTTACTGATTAAGTGTGCTTTGCCTTTGTTTCTTGTTTTCATAACTGTTCTAAGAGTGAGGAGTTAGAAATGTACTGTACAGGACAAGACACAGACATATATCATGCATGTGTATTTTCAGAACGGGCAGTAGCTGATGTCATCACGTAGACACGAACGTGTGCGGGTGTGTGTGCACGCGCGCGTGTGTGTGTGTGTGTGTGTGTGTGTGTGTGTGTGTGTGTGTGAGAGAGAGTGTGCGTGTGTGAGTGTGCGTGAGGGAAAGAGAGGTTACAGGTATACTGTACAAAGATTTGCACATACCATCCATGTATGTCTTGCATTTGTAAACCTGCGTTTACACACACGCACACTCACACTCTCTCTCACACACACGCACACACACACACACACACACACGTGCGTGTCTGTTGATGACATCAGCTACTGCCCGTTCTCAGTCAGAGATTTAGTTTGAACTGTTTGGGAGGGAATGTGCACAGTTTACGCTTTGCAGAGTCTGCCCACATTGACTCAGCCTCCAGGATGTAAGAAAAGAAGAACTGTGTATTTATAAAACCAAAAAACACCAGTTTGAGGTAAAAAAAAAAAAAAAAAAAAAAAAAAAAAGACACCAACAACAAACCTTGTGTAAGCCAAAGTCAGTACGGTAGAACAAATCACACTGCACTAGTGTCCCACATAGTTTATAGCTGCTTTTGCCAAAAAGACTTCCTCAGAATACAAAATCTTAAATTCAACCAGTTTAAATACATACAATTCCTAACCAAAACCAGTTAAACAATTATAACATCAGTTAAAAACATTTACTCAAAAGTTTGTAATACAACTCTTAAACTTTATTAACATATACCATTCTGTTTTGTAAATCATTTAATGTTAACCATATCATTAAGTCCAGGGGCCCTGTCTGAACTTATTTTAATTTGCCAAAAGGCTTCTTTTGGTTCTAAATGAGTGTTAAAGTAACCTCCTCTTAAATCCAACTGCCCCTGTTCTATAATTGAAAAAATAAAATTCTTATAATTGGGACATTTCAAAGTATACTTGAACATGGCACTTTTGGTATCTTTTTTTCTTAATATAGTATTGATGGTCCCTAATACATTCAAATAACCCTCTAGTGGTCATCCCAATGTAAAAGGCTAGACACCTTGAACTAACACAAGTATTAACTACTTCCCTAGTTTGACAGTTATATCTCCCTTTAAAGTAATAGCATATGTAGAATAAAAAAAAATTATAAAAGAGCCTTCCAAAACATTACGACAAACATTACAGTGACCACACTTATACATTCCATTTGGTTTGTTAGAAGAAGTATTATTACCCACAACCTTGTTGTTATTATTTTGTAAAAAAACTTTTGAAGTTAAAATTGTTCTTATAAACAAACTTAGGAACACTTCCCACAATACTATACAATTCCTTATTTTCGTGTAAAACTTTCCAATTATTACTAATAATTGAATGTATACTATTGCAGTCAGCTGTCATATCTAAAGCACAAGCTAACCTTTTATCCCCACATTTTTCACCAAAATTATTTTCAAAACTATTTTTATAACTAACAAAGGGATGCTTTAAAATAGGCAGAAAGGAAGAATTTCTCTTCTCCAAAATTTCCTTTTCTAACTGTTCTAGAATGTCATAGGGCAAGTAGATAGTTGGACAACTTTATCGAGTTGCCCTTTCCTTCTCTATAGTGCAGTCTTGGAGTTGGTATCTTTAGTTAGGGGAGTGTGGGGGGTATGGGGGGGCAAAGCCTCCCTCCTGTTTATGGTGTTAAATTATTTTTTTTAGCGAATGGCCGCGTACGTGTTTCCCTAGGGAAAAATTCGATTGCATGGCCGTTTGCTATTGTCAGGTTTCGTGCATTATGTGTCGACTTTTATGTAGTCGTACATATGCACTTTCAGTCTTTATGACCCAGTAAAGGTTACTCAGACTCAAACCTTGTACCTTAGGTACAAGGTGCAAGATCCTAAATTCTCTACCTATACCACCACCACTTGTAATTCAAGGATTTGTCCATAGTTCTCATAATTCTGGTCTTTTCCTCTTAAAATTTGTGGTTTTCTGGCAAATCAGTGTGAACTGAATTCACTAAATGATAGCCATCTAAGTTTCAGTCTTCCTATCTGGAAACGCATGGCAACACAAAACATTTTATTCTAGCAACTTTTCTAATATTATACAAGCAATATTTACAATGTGTCCCTGGTTTTGGGCCTTTGTCCCCCCCAATAAATTTTGACTTTTTTCCTGATTTTTTGTGCTGCATAAGTTCTTTGGGGGGGGGGGGTAAGCTTGGTGCTGCTTATGCCAAGTCTGTTTGTGTTAGTAGCACAACTGGTAGAATACTTGCGTTTGATGCAGAAGGCTGTGTGTTCTACTCCCACAGTATGTAGATGGATTGCTGATACTGTACTGTGTTGTACTTTTAAAGGGGGTGGATGCTGCAGTCCTGAGAATGTCCTCTTTAGTGGAGATACCCATTAACTATGAATCTGTTATCAGTTTGCCATCCATTGCCTATTGCAATATTACTAGCTTATCATTTTTTAATGTAACATAGGCAATTTATTCCTCAAGGGCAACTGGCACTTTATTTGTAGATGAAACAATGAAATCTAAAGTTGTTTGCTAGCAGCAAACTCTTCATTAGTTGCAGATCTCTTTAATGTGGAATTATTTAGATGACATTTACTTCTGCAGAGATTGTGCATATTTACTAATACTGGCGGACTGTAGAAGTTTGAGTAGACTTTTATGATGGAAATGTTCTGAATTGGGCAGTGTTGTCATTATTGGTTCATACATTTTGTTTTATTGCTTGCTGGAAACATTTTCAAAACGGTAAATTTAAAATGCACTCTAACAAGTATGCTGTATTACACAAAGAATATAATTTAATACAGTAGATAAGATGTATCCAAGAATACATGTATGTTTCGTGTGCAAGGGGCCTATGATTTGAAAACAGCCCAAAGGTAATCTTTATCCGCTACTGGTCAGATGCATTTTCTTTGAATGTGGGTTTCAATGAATGTGAATTTCAAGGGCAGAGAAGTTTTAATGCTAAATCTATTTTCATTGTGAAACTGTATTGCTTTGTGTAGCAGATGTCTATTAGTTTTTGTGCTATAAAATATGAAATAAAAGTTTTAAATGAAATCCTAATAATTATTGTAGAAGTAAAGCAGTATGCACATTACAGTGTTTATGGTAAACGGGGTGAAATAGCCAAGTAATGGGACAATGGTATGGCTGCAGGGGGAGGGCTAATTTTGTGAGTGGGGGGAAGGGCGGCACAAAGTCTAGCTATGCCATTGATTAGTAGGCCATGGAGAATGACTTTTGGAGGGCCTAGCAAACTATAATATTCTTTGCTAAGATTAGAATATTGGCTACCATTAAATGCCCTACTTTTACCACAAAACCCACATACTGCAAGTCACCAAAAACGAAATCCTAAGGTTCATCATCTTCTCCCTTCCCTTACCACAAAACCCACATACTGCAAGTCACCAAAAACGAAATTCTAAGGTTCATCATCTTCTCCCTTCCCAGTGAACATCATTGCTACACATTTAAAAAAATGGCTACCATTTACTACAGCGTCTAGGACCATATTTTGGTTGTTCTTCAGTTTGTGTTTGAAAGTTGGTATCCCACAATTCCAGTGGAGTGTGAGGGGTTACATAATTATATATGCAAATTTTATGTTAATCAGCATACAGATTTGTACCTATTTTTTGTGGGCCTTTGTCCAGATTTTTGATGTTTCCAGGTTGAGAGGTATGGGTGGTGCACTGAGTAGCATTGCTGACTCAACAAAATATTCTCTGGATTAGTTATGTGCATGGATGCCTTCTTTGTGGATTTGCGTGTGCTCCATGTGTTTGGATTTTCTCTGGGTATGCCAGTTCATTCCATCATTACAAAGACATGTAGTAGGTGAACTCACAACTCTAAATTATCCCTAAGAGTATGTGTGGGTGCATATGCGTGTGTACATATGTGTGTGCATGCGCAAGTATGTGTGTGCATGTGTGAAAGACAGGAAGGAAATGCCTGTCAATCGACTTCTGTTCCTTACTTGCTGATAGCAGTGGCTGTTCATGGGTTCATTCTCTGAGTCACTTGATTCAACAGAATTTGTTTGGAGATGTATCCATGTGTGTGTGTGTGTGTGTGTGTGTGTGTGTGTGTGTCTGTATAAATATATTGTGTGTCTGTATAAATATATATATATATATATGGGTCCAGGACTGTTTACCAGATACACAATTTAATGAAACACAAACGCTCATGCACAGTTTCGCAAAAGTGCTTTTTCACCGAAAATGCACTTTCGTGAAACAGAAATAAAAAAAGTAAAAAACATCGCAAAAGGGCTGTTGGTGAGATTGCGGCACAGTGGGGATAAGGGAATATTCCCTTTTCCTCACTGTAGTGCGATCTCGGAGTGAAAATATAACAGTAGGAAGGTGCAGGGGGGGAGCTTGCTCCCCTGCATAAATGTGATTAATGTTATTTATTTTTGTTTGTTTTTTTATTTTTTTATTACTGTTTTGCAAAAGTGCACTTTCGCAAAACTGTGCGCGAGCATTTATATTTGTGTTTCGTTAAATAGTCCTAGATCCATATATATATATATATATATATATATATACACACACACACACACACACACACACACATATATATATATATATATATATATATATATATATATATATATATATAGTTCCACTTCATATCATCGAATTTCATTTCATCAAATTTCAAAACATCGATACCAAATTGTCGAATACCCATATCATTGAATCTCAAATCATTGAAAACTAGAAAGCAACTATTAATAACATTCCACAGAGTTAGTACTGTATTTATGCAGGGGGGCAAGCCCCCCTGCACACCCCCCCGTAAATAAATATACCAACTCCAAGGTTGCACAACAGTGGGGGAAAAGGTAATTTCCTAACCCCACTGTATTGTGACTTTGGAGTTGGTATATTTAATTACGGGGGTTGTGGGGGGTGCAGGGGGGCTTGCCCCCCTGCATAAATGTAGTAAACAGTGTCTGGGATGTTATTTATAGTTGCTTTCTTGTTTTCAATGATTTGAGATTCGATGATATGGGTTTTCGACGATTTGGGTTTATGAAGATTTGGTCTCGATGTTTGGAAATTCAATGAAATGAAATTCGTTGATATGAAGTGGAACCATGTATATATGTGTGTGTATATATATATATATATATATATATATATATATATATATGTATATATATATATATATATATATATATCTATATATATATACACATACACACATACCTGTGTATATGTGTGTGTGTATATATATATATATATATATATATATATATATATATATATATATATACACACACACATATATGTAATATGTATATATAAATAAATATGTACTGCACACATATACAGACACCATCGCACATCTCTAAGTTATTGTAACTTAATATATTAGAAAACCTTTCCATGTTTTGTTAATAAAAACAGTCTCTCAGACCAGCTTTTTAGTTTTTCAATATAGATTTATGAGGAAAGCACAAAATTGGGAATAATGTGAAATAAACTTGAGACACAGTTCTTCACATACTGTTTTCTTTTGCAAAGTCCATTTCAACAGAACACAGTATTCCGTAATCCACAGTGCTTTTTGTCAAAGCTTACCAGAAAACACAGTTCTTTAAGTACTTGAAAGTACCTTCTGAGATATTTCCCAAACCAGACAAGGTAATTCCATTAGTTTTGCAGGACAATTAGCCTTGCATGATAACAACTGCTCAGGCTTCTCCTTCCAAACCAAATTGTTTTCACTCTTTCTTGCTTCTTTCTCCATAGACTCCTTTTTGAAGCTCTTTCTCACAACCCAAAAGTCAGAAATATAATCTCCAACACAGGTATTTACCCTGGTATAACCCAAGAGCCACACACTCCTCCTTAGTTACAGTAGAAATCCTCTATGTTGTTTGCCTATCTGCTCTTCTATATATCTGTGCCATGGCATACAGTGAATGTAGCACAAACAGCAAATATAATACTACCACAGCTAGTGTCTTTACCAGGCTCACCAATCCCTAGGCAACATCCCCGAGCAGTGAACCATGAGTTATAGGCCTGTTGGATTGCCCAAGAAAACCCATCCACATTTAAAAGACTGCAGCCTGGGCATTTTTTAAACCAGAAACATTCTTATTAAATTATTATTTATGACATAGGCAATCATGCATTTATATAAATGAAAAACCGTATTGCCATATTTTAAGTTGCAAACATCATATGCCATTTATAATCTAGCCAGTCATGGTCAGGCAAACATTACACATAGCTCATTCAAATCCTACCTACTTTTAAACCTTGTTTCTCCCCCAAAACAATATTTTGCATGTATTGCTCCCACAATTCCCATTTTTCCCATGTAATTTGCACATACCCTTTTCTAAAGATCCCATTTACAGTTGTTTGATCTCTGTTACTATATTCACTATTTGTAGTACAGTTGGTTTAGACTTTGTTTTCCATTTTCCATTTGCATTTTTGACAGCCACCATAATTAGACTAAGCAAGTGCTTACTATGCCTAGGAAATTCCAATTATGTATCATAGCTCAAAAAAATAATTTCCTTAGTTATACCAATTTGCTTACCCAGTATGTCTAATAGAGTAGTCCGAAGGGGATTTTTAAAATCTGCCAACTCATTACACTTCCAAAAATGTGTTCCCAGTGCCTCTTTCTTACCCATCACACCTCTAACTTTTGCTTTCTACCTGAAGGAAATTTCTTTGGAGTCTACTTGGAGAATGAAAATACCTACGTAAACACTTCAAGCAAATATCCTAAATCTTCTAGACCTTGTTGCATATTTGGGAGACGTACATTTATTTCCCAGTTGTTTCTTTGTGAATTGCTTATCCAGTCTCTCTTTCCAATCAATTTAACTTCCTCTGATTGATTCTTATATTTATCATGACATATTTTATATGGTTTACTAATTATCTATTTTTTTAACGGAAGCTTCTGTTACAGAGTCTGCCAGAAACTCTGCCAGTGCTGGTATTTTGCTTAGGATCCCCCTATTTCTTTCTCTTTGCCTGTACTCTGATATCAGTCCTTAATAGCGAGTGCAATATCTCGACTACAGACCAAATAAATTCTTGACCTTTTCCCATTCTATTACTTTTCCCTGTCTTAATTATTTGTTCCAAATACCTTGGTTCCTTAACAGTTTTCGCCAGTAAATTCCAGCCCCCTCTTGCCTGTTTTCTGTATCCCTAATTGCAGTCACCCTATCTGCAGAGTCTCTTTTCTCCATTACCATTTTGGGTTAGTTCTTAAAATATTTTCTGCTACTTTATGAATATAATATTCTGTAAGATTGTCATTTTTCTTAAGGGTCTGCATACAAAATCCCAGTCTCTCCTTGTTTCTTGAACTTCTCCCTTGTATCAGCATCATCCCTTTACACTTCAAATTATAGTATCTGAGGTTGTCAGTTTTCATTTTATCCTCGACGTATGGGTTTGGTTCCAAACCTTGGAACAGACTCTGCCGTTACTACAGCTCACGAAAGCCAAAATGTCTCAAGCTTAACCCTTACCTACAGTGCTCCTCTTCTAGTTACCTCAGATCTCATTTGCCGCTTTTCATGACAGATGCATTTGCTATTGCTCTCAAGCTAAGTAACTTTTTTTTTTGATAAATGTCAAACTTTGAAAGAGTTTTTCGTTCTTTTTTCTTTACTTATTAGTCATTAATCCACCCACTTCTTTCTAACACTTTTAGATTTATCCTCTCCTTCTCTTTCAATACACCTCTGTGTATTCTGAACTATCAGTTCTGTACTATTGTTGACAGTGTTTCTTCCTGTTTCTTCTTGTATTAAAAAAAAATTTCTTTCTGAAGCCTTTGTCTGTCTGCATGCGTGCATGCATGTGCGTGGTTTGTATAGCTGTCCTGTTGTTGCCAATTATTTACAAACTTTAAAAATTATTTTTTATGGCTGATAAAACTAAAGTTTCTGGATTCAAAAGGTACCAAAAATGCAGGCTCAAAATTCCTGTGTCAGATGCTCATTTGGTCTGTGTTTATTGTCTAGGCCCTGCTCACCTTCAAGAAGACAGCTCTGTATGTCAGTTTCAGTCACAGGCTGCTAGTGGAAAGACATAAACCGATTTTGAGGAGTATGCTTCCATCAGCCTTCACTGAGGCCTTATCCGGTTCTGAAAAAGCCAAGGTAAAACCGATGTGTCTTCTCCTTCTTCCTCGTATTCTTCTTCCAAAGCTTTGGAGAAACCAAAAAAGAGAAGCCTATTAGTGCTTTCCACTCTATCGGCACTGTCCTCAAAAAGGGTTAAGTCTTTGGTTTCTTTAGAACCCTTGGAACCATCCAATTCCTCTACTAAAACTTTGGTCCCGATGGGACCTATGAAGCCGAGTTTATCGGAGGAGACAAAGTCTTTGGCACCTAGTGTTTTAATTCAGGAGCATGTGGATTTTTCTACACCAGAATGGTGCAGACATCTCTTCTGTTATCAACTATTTAGACCCCGGGTAAGCAGATTAATGAGCCATCTTTTTATAGATCTTCCAAGGACATCATATTCACCTTCTATCAACCTTTTGCAGGAATGCTGCCTTCGCCTTTCCTGGAAAAACTAAAATCACCCTCCACCCTTTCTATCCATTCCACCAAGAGCTTAGCTGAAGATGTGGAGAGCCTGGTGAATAAGATACTCTGGCCCCTTCGGGTATGGGAACTGATCTTTCCCCTTACCTCTCTGTGTTTTCCTCTTCTGACTTCATCTGAAGCATTAGAGTTCTTGGTGCTGAGCCATCCAGAGGTGTCCCTATCTTCAGAACTGGTTATTGCTCAGAGGTCTTTGGTCCTTTCAGATTTTGAAGCCTCATGGCCTGAGTCTGTTCTGCCAGCTGTGAGGGTCATGAGTCGACACTTATATTTTCGGTGCCATCTTTGCACTTTAGGGCTTTGACATGGATCAACTAGGATCTGACTTTGGTCTCAGAACCTGTTTCTTCGAAGCTGGGAGTGACCATGGTTCTGAGACCGTCTTTCTTGGTTCCTGGCTCCCTTCCCTCTTTGATGGGGGGGGGGGGGTTAGCTTTCTATGCTCTGGAGAGAACCCTGACTGCCACAGTCAGTCGGCCCCTTCCACTTCGTAGACCGAGTTCCTTTTCTCCTTACGCCCAGATATTCAGCCTGCACTTCCACTGGGTCAGCGAGTGCCAAGACCGTAGGCGTCTCAGATAACAGTTCTCGCCTCTTCTGATACCTCCGCAGATCACCCCATTGAGGAGATCCGTTAGAAGAAACAGTGCTAAAAGAAGCACTTGAATTCCCCAGAGGAATCGATCACTGAAGACAATGATTTTGATGAAGGCGAGGGATCCCAAGGTCACCTTCTGATGATGTCTCCTTTGGAGACATTCTGGAAATATTATAACTGAAGGCCAGCTGGAGGTCCCAAAATCCCTGTTCTGAGGAGTCTGTGTACCTGCAGGCCTACTTTGACACTCGACCTTCTACCTTTTTGGTGACTCCTCCCACTGACTAGCTCATTCATTTGATCTCTCAGTGGGTGTGGAATGCCCCTGATACTATCAAACCCATCCCCAGTAGACCTGACAAAATTCTAGCTGTCTCTGAAGACAAACCATTCTGGCCCAAAGGGTTAGCAGTTGATGCCATGGTCAAGGCAACAGCCACAAAGAAGGAACTGGCTGAAGAGATTTCCTCTGTTCATCCACACAACAGAGAGTCTTGGGCGATGGATAGGTTTGGGAAGTGGGTCTATACATTATCAACCTTTGCCTTAAGGTCCTTGAATTTCTTGGCACACTTCACCAGACTTCAGAATGATCTGGTGAAGGAGTTATCAGAGACCCTTGCAGGAACCATTTATGAGGATGTCTAAGAAAAGGTGTCTTCCCAGTTAGTTACCCTGGAGTCTGTATCTAATTCGTCCATGAGGCTCATCACACATGCAGCTGAAGGGACCACCATAGCAACGCGTTCAGGTGTTGCCATTAGGAAACACACCTGGATGCACCTATGTCCCTTTGTGGTGCCATTCAAGTCTTCATTTGTCAATGCACCCTTTGATGGATCATCCCTGTTTGGTCCAAAAGTTAGAGAAACTTTATCCAGGTGTGAGACAGATGGAAAGACTGTTTCTGCTATGGGTATAATCAGAGAAGCAGTGGAAAAATGTGGTTCAAAAAGTCCCAAGTGCCTTTTCAGGACGTACGTGGAGGTTGTTTCCCCCAGGGATATAGGGAGGAACTTCAATGGAAGACACCGCCCACCTGGCAGAGGTGGCTCGCAAAATCAGGGTTTCAGGGATTCTTTCTCTGGTAAATCCTATTGTCTTCCTGTGGAGGCAGTTGGGGGACTCATCCCTGCACTGAAAAGCCTGTCTGCAAATAACATCAGATGCTTGGGTGCAGAGGATTATATATCCAGAGGCTATGCAATTCCCTTTTCCCTTCCTCTTCCCTTATGCAAGAAAATCTCTGACATTCCACCCAGTGAAAAGAAACCAGCAGTTCTAGAAATCCAAAAACTGCTAGAAGAAAAGAGTAATCCAAGAAGTCCCACCCGACCAGAGAGAGTCTGGAATTTACTCAAGATTCTTCTTAGATCCACAATTGGTCTCCAGTCCCCTGTCTTTTTTGGCACTAAGTGTATTGAAGAAATCAGTTTGTCAAACCAAATTCCAGATGGTCATGATACAGTCCATTCTTCCATTTTTGGAAAAAAAAATGATTGGATGTGCTCAGTAGATCTTCAGGATGTATATTCCCATATAAAGATGGACAAATGATTCAGAGCATTCCTCTGCTTCTGGCTGGGAAACAGTCAGTTTCAATTCAGAGTTTTGCCCTTTTGTCTTACCATAGCCTCAGGGTGTTCACCAAGTGTATGGGAGTAGTAGCAGCTCACTTGAGACTGCAGGGATTCAGAGCGTTTCTTTATTTAGATGACTGGCTCATTACTGCTTCAACTAAGCATCAGTTGACAGAAGCAAGAGACCATGAACTTCACGGTTGCTCTTATCTGGGAATAACTGTAAATTACGAAAAGTTGAAATAGACCCCAACTCAGAATTTAGATTTCATAGTAGCCCTTCTAAATACTCAAACTTGCATAGCTTTTCTTCCCCGTGTGGGGTTACAGAAAATCAGAGTTCATGTATAGAAGCTAGTCCGCAACAGAAAAGTAACTACTCATCTAGTCCTTCAAGCACTGGGTTTCATGGCTGCAGCTATCTCTAGTTCCTTTAGGAAGATACCACATGAGGATACTACAATTGTTGCTAGCGTCTCAAAGGTCAATGTTACACCAACCCATGTCGGACCTGATTTTGATCACTAATCTTTGCAGAAAAGATTTAGCTTGGTGGATGCATTCTGAAGGCATTCTTATAGGTTCATAGGTAGGTACTAGGCTATTGGCCCTAGGGCCTATATAAGCCTAGCCAAAAAGGTACCCTGGTTTTCGCCACCCAAGAACATTTTTTTCTTCTAGGTCATCCCTCTGTCCCATCACGATCCCAAGCCATAGTGACCATGGATGCCTCCCAGATGGGGTGGGGGGGTGGGCATTATCTGGGCAAGAATGTCCAGGGCACTTTCAGACTGCTCTTCCTTCGGGAATAATTGCGATTCAAATTGACAACATGCCAGTGGTTTGGTACATCAACAAACAGGGACGAACCAAATCCTATCCCCTTTGTCATGAAACTCTCAAAGTCTGGCAGGGGACAATGTCTTCCATTCAGTTTCTGATAGCAACGTACATTCTGGGAGGTTACGGTGTAATAGCAGACAAACTAAGCAGGAGTGTTCTCCTGCCTCATGAGTGGTCTCTCAATTCAAAAGTGATGCAAAGGATTTTTCGTCAATGGGGTCAGCCTTGCTGTTACCCATCTGCTTCTCCCCTAAACAAAATTGCAGCAATTACTTCTCCCTGAGCCCCCCTCTGGGGGAGTCGCCGAGAGATGCTCTTCTCCCCATTTGGCCTTCAGGACTACTGTATGCCTTTCTCCCAATTCCTCTAATCTTGAAATTCCTACAGAAAGCATTCAGGTTGAAGAGCAAAGTAATCTTCATTGCACCTTATTAGACTCAACAGATATGGTTCCCATTTCTTTGGTTTTATCTGATTCAACCGTCTTGGATTCTGGATCCAGCTCAGACCATCTATCTCATCCAGAGGGATTGAGCCATCTGAACATTGTAAACCTCAAGCAGATAACTTGGTTTCTCCAGTTCCATTAATAGCCAGGCATCCCTCTCTCTCTCTTTCTCCTCCCCGGTATGTCATATACTGTTGGCCTCTCATAAGCCAGTTATCCATAAACTCTATGCTAGTAAATGTAGGAGGTTTACCTTTTGGGCTTGTGATAACAATATTGATCCCTTTTCAGCATCCATCAATAAAGTACTAAAATTTTTAGCTTTACTTTTTAAAGCAGGTGCTTCCCAGTCTCCTATAAACATTCAATTAGCTGGTATTTCTAATTTCCATAATGGTTTTAAAGAATCCTCTTTGGCTTCTTATAAGCTTTGCAAAGCCTTCTTAAATGGAATACTCTTGCAAAAAAAAAAACCCTTACAAAGATCCTACTTCACCTCAGGATCCCAAATTAGTGCTAAAAGCCATTGTTGAACCATCAATTGAATGTGATCTGAAATTTTTATCCTGGAAAGCTATATTTTTAGTGGCAATTACTTCTGCCAGAAGAATTTCAGAAATACAAGCTTTATCATGTAGACCTCCTTACCTGATTTTCCATAAATATAAAGTTTCACTGAGAAGCCAGTCTTTCCTTTTTGCCTAAGGTGGTGTCAGAGACCACTATCAATCAGAGTATTAATTTACCAGTATTTTATCCCAATTTTGCTAACAAAGATGAATATTGTTTACATTTATTAGATGTTCACAGACAATTTCATTTCTGTCTGCACAAAACTAAGACTATAAGAAAGGCTGGCCAACTATTTGTGTCACTTTCATTTACAAGACTTGGCCAACCAATGAGCAAAGTCACGCTAGCCAGATGGCTCAAAGAATGTATTTCTTTTATCTATAATAAAAAGAAAATTGAATTACTTAAGTCTTTAAAGGCACACACTACAAGAGCTGTAGCTACTTCAGCAGTTTTTCAAACTAGAGCTTCTGTGGATGATATCTTTGGAGCAGCAACTTGGGACTCTCCTCATACCTTTATTACTCATTACAAATTGGATCTGGTCTCCAGGGGTAGAGCATCATTTGGTTCAATGGTGCTCAGGAATATCCTTCCCCGAGTCCACCAAAGGTCAAAGGTAGCTGGGGATTCTTTCCCATATGTCGAGGATAAAATGAAAATTGGCATTATCAGATAAAGAAGTTATGTGCTCACCATAACATTCTATCTGTGTTGTCCATTTTCATTTATCCTCAACTCCTCTCCCACCTTCCCCTACCCTTGACATTTTTGGTGGAATGAATAATGGACACATATCACTTATCGTTATTGTTATATGGTCCCAGATATGGTCTCTGTGAAGGCTTTTGTTTTTTTTTCATTCTGTCTTTCAGGAAACTCGATCTGAAGTAACTAGGAGAGAAGGAGTAGGTAAGGGTTAAGCTCAAGAGTTTTTGGCTTTCAAGAGGTGTAGTAATGGATGAGTCAATTCCAAGGCTTGGAACCGAACCCATACATCAAGGATAAATGAAAAAGGACAAAACAGATGGAACGTTATTGTGAGTGCATAACTTCTTTTTTTTGCTTGTGCTTTGTATAAGAGCCTTAACTGTGGTGCTCTAAAATACCCCTTCAAATCAAATAATCCTAGTCCGCCTTGTTCTGTTGGAAGAATCAGCTTATCCCACTTGACCCCTGTCTTCCCTCCCAGATAAAATCCTTCAGCTCTTTTTTTAATTGCTATTCACAACTTCTCCTCTGGTTGAAAAAAGTATGTCTGATCTGTGTGCAAGAAAGACTAAAGGGACTAAAAACATTTTAACTGCTTGCATCTTACTATCGGTATCCATATTAGAGAGTTTACATTTTCTCAGTTTTTGTCTCATATTTTGTTTAGTCACTTCCCACATATCCTTAGCTGCCACACCATAATAATTTTTAACCCATACTCCTAAGCACTTAATTTTATCATGTTCCCATAAGTATGGATATTGCTGAACCAATTTGTATGTGGTTAAATAATTTTCAGCTTTTTCCTTTGTTTTAGTTTCATTATTTTTTGTATCACAAAAAAAATTGAAACTGTCTCAGTATGTTCCACAGCACTCTAATGTCCCTTTCTGGTTTTGTCATGTATACAATAATGTCATCTGCAAATAGAGCCAGCTTCTCTTGACTATTATACCAGTTATATCCTTGAATTTCTGAGTCTCTTATTTTCCTTGTCATTGGTTCTAAATATAATGCAAATAACAAAGTGGAGAGAGGTCTCCCCTTCCTAGTTCTTCTACTCAAGCAAAGATTATCAGAGAGGATCCTACCCACTTTAATTTTTGCCTCCAATCCCTCACATATCCTCCTAATCAACCTTATAATTTTATCAGGGAATACAAATGCCTTCATTGCTCTGCTCAGAAAGTCCAAGCTTACTCTGTCAAATGCTTTGTCTGCATCGAGACCCACCAACAACAGTGGTATTTTCTTACATTCCGCTCCCCTCTGGATCATCAGTGTTCTGTTAATGTCTGTTTGCCTCCCCTCCGCAAAAACACATTGATCTATATCTATGAATTTTAGAATCCATTTTGCTATTCTTTTAGCCATTATAGACATAAACATTTTATAGTTATGGTTTAGTATTGAAATGGGCTGGATCTGATGGTCCTTTCCCTTCTTTAGGTATTACAGCTACCACCGCTTTCTTCTAGGATGTTGGTCCTTCTCCTCCTCTTAAAATACTGTTAAACAAAATCTTCCATATCTTTATTAGTTTTTTCCCTCCTAGCTTCCAAACTTCCACAGGAATACCATCTATTCTTGAGGACTTTCCTGTAGATTTGTTCTACATCACCATTTTTATCTCATCTCCTCCTGTCCTGTTAGTAAGTGAGCCTTCTATACCTCTAAGCTTGGCATATGTAATTTTTCCATAAACATTTCCATTTGTACCTTTTCTTGACTTCCATATTTCTCTGCTTTATACAGACTTTCATAGAATTTCCAAAATATTTTTAATATTTCTACAGGATCCCTTGTTATTTTACGTGTTATGGGCTCCCGAAGCTAGGTGACAGCCCTCTCTACTTTCTGTTGCTTGAGTCATTGTGTTAATAGTTTTTGTTTTCTAAAGCTATTATCAAAAAACAGTTGCATAAGTGCAATCTTTCTAAACTCATGCAAATTATTGAGGTAATCCCCTATTTTATGTTTAGCATTCTGCAGTTGCTTCTCTTCCTGTTCTTTGAGATTCCTCCTATTTTGCAATACTTTAACATTTGTCAGGCCCTCTAAATAATTCTGCTTACTTAACCATATCTCCCTGTTTCATTTCCACCCTATTTTTAAATTCCACTTCAGTTTTATCCTACTCCCTAACTATATTTTCAGAAGAAATTTCTATTTTCTTTAATAGCTCCTGAATAATTTCCGTTACCCATACCTTAAATTCCTTTCTTTTCTGCAGGTAGGTGGGAAAGCGACAATGTATAATTTTTATTTTATTACTCTGTTTTTATTTTAGTTATTATAAGCCAGCACATAAAAATCTACTGCCAACCATTAGCGGACCGGAGTTTCGCTGTGACGATCCCTAACCGGAAAAAGCCGAAAGACAGTTATTTATTGGCACATGATCCAAAATAGTTATTAGGTGCTTATGAAGACCTTGAATTAAATGACTGTGTTCCTGTGAAATGTAAATTCTGTCTAGCCTACCCAGCTTTCGTACCTTGGGGAGTAATATGTAAATTCACTCCGAGCTCCTAATACTGAATACATATTTTCCTTGCCAAATATTTTCATAAATTTCTTCAAAAATCTGCTGTCCTTTGTTATATTTTCCCTTTTGGGCCCAGCAGACACCTGTCCGATATTACAAATTAAATTCCAGTCCTTATCTATAAGTAATATTCCTTGCTGAAAGCTGATTAATTCTCCCAGAATTTTCTTAAGCTCCATTATAAGTAATTTTTGGTGGAATATAAATAAATGCCAGTGTAATTGTCTTGTCCAGTGACTCGTTAGTACCACAAATCTACCATTATTGTCTTTTTTATCCTCTTCTATTAATATTGGAGTTCCTCTTGCAATTAATGTAAGTACTCATCTCTTCCTTTGTCCCAGGCATTCCGCTGAATAGCCATCCTGAAAACATTTCTTCTTCAAATTCACATGTTTAGTTCTGTCCAAGTGTGTCTCCTGTAACATAGCTATTTGCAGTCTACATTTTTTTTATTTATTTCTAGTCTTTCTTTTTTGTATTTGTCTGTGAGACCATTAATGTTTAAAGATATTATAGGAGGCATCAGATTCTTGAGATTATTTCCATTGTTTTTGTATAACAGCTTTTTTGTTAAATGTCTAGTTTCAGCTTTTGTGTTACACACATCTACTGTTTGCAGGTTAATCTTTTATGCAGTTGTTTCTTGTCATCTCCATTTGAGCCTGTCACATCTTACAGAACTTTTAGTTTTATTGAAAACCCTCAAACAAAAATACACACACACACCCTTCTAAAACCTATTAATTATAACATACAAAACTATGTACATCTTCAGATATTAAAGTTTTACCCACATAATAGGAACAGATGTTCCAAACTGATAGCCATACACACACAGACGCGAGCTAACCTAAAGGAAAAGGCCATCTATGCTAAGACGCATGGTATAGCCTGTGGTTGTATTAAGTGCTGTCTGGTTTTGTCTTATCTTTATAGCCCTCTCAGCTGGGAAATCACTTGAATGTTTTCAGAAAACATTTTCTCCAAAACATTTCTCTTTATCAGATTGTCTGCTAGAGAAGTGAGAACCAGACACAAAACTGTTTACTAGAAAAAAAGCCTTATAGCACTCAGTATTCTTTTTCATGTACTTGCTTTCTCTTAAAACTTGTTACTAGATTAAGCTAATGGCCTTAACCCTGTCATTCCCTATGCTAGAATGAGAAAAAGCACACTAATTTTTCTTTTGTCATGCTCTTTTAACCAGATTTTTATTTACAGTGCAGTGCCTACATTTCTTAAAACTGAACAAGGCAAAAGAGAGAAGAAGGAAGAAAAAACAAAAATGAAAAATCAGGAGAACCTGTATGCATTAGTATCTCCATTACACTTAAAAATAACTGAAAAAATTTACTTTGTAACATGCCAAGAAAGTTATGCACTATTTAAAAAATTGTTTTACGTACAGTTAACTTTCTCCCTCCTTTTCCCCTGTCCTGAGTATTTTCCGAACATTAATGACATGAAGTAGGACATATGCTGTAGAGTCCCCTACAAGTTTAACAAAGTCCAATATTTCCAGATTTTCTTGTTCTATTCCTGTTCTTATCCTTCTCCCAAACCCTGTGTCTGCTTCATTTCCAACATACGTTCGATTCTTTTAATTAACTCTTGTGCTTTTTCCCCTTCTGTCAAGTATTTTCTCTTGAAACACTGGAAAGGGTTTCACTGGCACAGTCACTCTGTGGTCTTTATTACCAGAAGAACAAGAAGCAGAATGTCCTTCTCTTTCACAGTTCACATTTTGTATTTCTTCCTTTCCATGTACTTCATCAAAAAATGATTTTTTCTCCCAAGGAAAAATATTTTGAAAATAACTGGGTGCAGCAGTTTGAATCTCATGCCTACTTCCCCATATTCACTGAATAATGTGATAAATTTACTAGTCTTTTGCCTGATGTACAATAGGGAGTTATTCTCCACAAACACTTAGCTATCTCACATTTTTAGTATTTTGTCCTTCTGCCACAGTTTTGTCAGAATCCTCTCCTTCTCCTGGTAAGATTGCATATTTGCTATTAAAGGTCTAGGTTGTTTTCACATAGCCAGGTTTGGAGCATACACAAGATGTTCCCTTTCAACTAACAATTCCTGTTGTGGAATATCAGTCCAGTTGCTTATTTGTGCTTTCACAAAATGAATACAATCTATTCTTTCCAGCTTCTCAAGTACAGCAGAAAATGTAAGGTTTTCTCCTACGTGCTCTGCCCTCTAATTCCATTATTTTTTAAACATCTCTTCTTGTGCAGTCTTATACTCAGCCAGCCCTTTCTTCATTTCGACCTCTAAGTCTTGCAGTTCCATCAACTTATCTAAATATCTGTCTAAAGCTTATTCCATTTTTCCAGCCTTTTATTGCTTGAGTTGATGTACTTCATCAATGTTTCATTTATTTTCGTCAGGTCTTTGTGCAGTTGCCTTATACTTTCCTCTAGAGTACTGGAAGTCATGTCTGGAGCTTCCACTGCATTTTGCTGAACAGCTATAGTACTTTTCCCAGTCAGTGTTTTTTCATCACCTTTTGTAGATTATTTTCCTTTAGGTCCTCTGTATTTCTTTTTTCCTGGTATCCAGGCAGTGCAGTCACTAGCCAGCCACTGAAACCCACCCAGAAATCTAGGTCCACTGGCTTTCTCTGCTGAGTTTCTGTTTTCACACTGGGAGAGCTTAGAACCAAGCTGTTACTCACTGTGTAGCCATCCTGGAAAGCCCCATGTCCTTTTCTCTTTTTATCAGGTATAAAATTATATCATCTGCAAATAAAGCCAGTTTTTTGACTACCATGCCAATTGTATCCTTGTATTTCTGAGTCCCTTATTTTCATTGCCAGTGGTTCTAAATTTAATGCAAACCGCAAAATGGAAAGAGAACCCATGCCTGGTATCTCTGCTGAAGCTCATCCTATCAGAGAAGAACTCACCCACTTTAATTTTGCCTCCTATCCATCATGTATCTTCCTAATCGGCCTTATAGTTTTATCAGGGAATGCAAATGCTTCCATTGCCCTTCTCCTAAAATCCCAGCTTACTCTATGGAATGCTTTCTCTGCATCAAAACCCACCAACAGTGGTATTTTCTAGATCATCATAGTTCTATTAATGTTGTCAAATGTTTGCCTCCCCTCCTGAAAACCAGCATTGATTATTATCTATCAATTTTGGCATCACCGTTACCATTCTTTTAGCCATTATAAACATAAACACTTTATAAGCATGGTTTAGAATTGAAATGGGCCTATATGAAGCTGGATCTGATGGGTTACTACCATCTTTAGGTATAACAGCCACCGCCATTTTCTTTCAGGATGTTGGCATTTCTCCTTTTAAAATGGTGTTAAAATCTTCCAGATCTTTAGCAGTTTCTTCCTTCCTAGCTTCCAAACTTCCACAAGAATACCATTGATTCCTGGGGATTTTCCAGTGGATTGGTTATATATCACCATTTTTATCTCATCACCTCCTACCCTATTAGTAATTGACCCTTATCTATATCTAATTTTATCGTATTTAATTCTTCCATAAACATTTGGATTGGATGTTTTCAGTCTTCATTTTATCCTTGACAGGTGGGTTCAGTTATTGGAACCAACTTGGCCATTACTGCAGCTCGTGCCAGCCAAAAACTCTTGAGCTTCATCTCTAGCCAGAATCTCTCTCTCTCTCTTTACCACAGATCTTGTTTGCCGCTTTACGAAACTGTCCCGTGTAGCTACTACAGTCCAGCATTAGTGGGTTTAGGTAAATTTTTTGTCCTGTTCTTACAGTTTTTCCTTCATTTCCCTTTAATCTTTCAATTTACACTTAATGTAGTCCTCAAGTATCATCGATACATTTTCCCTTTACACTTTTGTGTATTTCCCACTATCATTGTTGATCGTTCCCTCTGTTTCTCTTTTTCTTAGCTTTTTCCTGTCCTTGTACACACTTGTGTACTTTTACGACTATCATTGCTGATTGTCCCTTCCCCCTTTTTTCCCTTTAAATGTATATAAAAAATATATTAAAAATAATATTCTTTCTACCGTCACTTTCTTTTTCTTTGTAGTGAGATATTTTTCAGTAGCTATTTTTCTAGCCTTTTTACTCATTTTGACATGGCTGAGAAGGGTAAGAGCCCCTCTGGTTTCAAAAATGCCAGAAGTATGGCCTTAAAATTCCCTTGTCAGATTTACAGTCTTTGTGTTTATTTTCTTGGCCTCCACCACTTACAGGAAGACTGCAGCATTTGTCATGCCTTTAGCCACCGAGCTCTTGTGCAAAGGCATAATAAGCTTATCTTAAAAGGACTACTTTATTCAGCTTTTGGTGAAGCCTTATCTTCTGTAGATAAAGCAAAGACAGATGTCTCATTTTTCTCTGGAAAAAATCAAGAAAAGAAGTCTCTCAGTTCTGACCTCCCCATTGGTTCTGAAAGCTAAGAAATTGATGCTCTTGGTTACAAATGTTTTCACAGAACCACAGTCTAATGCTGCTGGCACTGCAGTGCCAGTGGCCATTCCAGCACTGATTGTCATTTTGCGCCCTTCAATGTTGAAGGCCTCAATACTGGAAATTCCTATTGTCTCACCTACTAAGACCACATTGCCTAGAACTACATACTCCCCTTCAATTGATCCTTTTGCTGGGGAGTTCCCTGAATTTTTTTTTTTGCACAGGCCTAAGTCCCCTTCTACGTTGTCTGTCCACTCCACCAAAAGTCTGTCAGAACTCAGTGTGGAGAGGCTAGTGAATAAAATTTTATTGACTAGAGGGATTTCAGGCCCCCACCTCGGTTCCAACCCCTTTGGGTCTTGGTACCGAAACTTCCTTTACAACACTAGCTACTCCTCCTCTAAACTCCTTGGAGGCCTTAGAGTCCTCTGTTCCAAATTTCCTGGTGCCGACTGTACCGGAGCCAGAGTTGTTCGCTACTTCAGAACTGGTAGTTACCCTAAGCTCGTCAGTTATTTCTGAACTGGAAACCTCCCAGAGCCGTAGGTACCCTGTTAGTTCCAGGGGACAGATCTGGACTCCAGTTTTTTCTGAGTCATCCCTGCACCTTGGAGCTCAATCTCGAGTTAGTTTGGCTCTGGCTTTGGTCTCCAGGGTCGGTTCTTCAGAGTGGGGAGTGACCTCTGTTCTGAGGCAGTCTTTCTCGGTTCCGGGCTGCCTTCCCTCTTCAGGGGGCCGGCCTTTGAGGCTATGCAGAGGGTACTTTCTCTTGCAGAGACTAAGTAGGTGCCTCTCCTTTTGGAACAGACACCCCCCTCTAGTTCAGTTATTCCTCCTGCTTCTCCACTGGGACAGCAGGTGCTGAAGCTTCAGGTGTCACAGGTTCAGGTACTGTCATCTTCTGATACCTCTCCAGATTATCCCCCTGAGGAGGTCCCTCAGAAAAACAAGTGCAAGAGGAAGCACTTGGATTCCCCCAGAAATCAGTCACTGAGGACTCAGATTTCAATGAGGGGGAGGGTCCCCACAGTCACCTTCTGAAGATGTCTCATTTGGAGACATCCTGGAAATTTTAAAGCAGAGAGGTGGCAAGAAGTCCCCAAACCCTTCTTCTGAGGAATCTGTTTACCTGCAGGCTTTTGGCACCCACCCGTCTACCTCTTGGGTGACGCACTCATTCAGTTGATTTCATAGCGGGCATGGAAGGCTTCAGACACCATCAAGCCCATCTCCAAAAGACCTGTTAAGATACTTTCCACTCCTGAAGATAAATAGTTCAGGACCATGGGTTTAGCTGTAGATGCTATGATCATAGTGGCCACCAGTAAAAAGGAACTTGCTGTGGAGAGTTCCTCTATCCATCTGCCCACCTGGGAGTCTCGGGCTATCAACAGATGTGGGAATTGCTTCTAGACTTAATCGACCTTCGCTATTAGGTCCTTGAATTTTTTGGCATATTTCACAAGACTCCAATGGGATCTGATTAAGGAGCTGTCAGACACCCTGGCAGGAGCTGTAGCTGATGGAGTCTAAGAGAAAGTGGCTTCCCAGTTAGCCACCCCGGAGTCTGTGTCCAATTCTTCCATGAGGCTGATTGCCCATACAGCCAAAGAGATGTCCAGAGCAGTGGGTACAGGTATAGCCATAAGGAGACACACTTGGATGCACCTATGAGATTTTGTGGAACCATTCAAGTCTTCTTTCGTCAATGCTCCTTTTGATGGAACATCCTTGTTTGGCCCAAAAGTAAAAGAGAACTTATCCAGGTGTAAGAAGGATGGTAAGACACTTTCTGCTGTGGGTGTATGTTTCTTCACCCCTTCATCCTTTTCTAGGAACCAGAGGAGTTGTGGAAAAATGTGGTTAAAAAATCCCAAGGGCCTTTCCAAGGTACATGTGGAGGGAGTTCCCCCCAGGGGCAGAGGGGGGTACCAAAATGGAAGACACTGCCTTCATGGCAGAGGTGGACATCAAAACCATGGCTTCAGGGATTCCTTTCCAGGGAAGCTCTTTCAGCATTCCTGAAGGGAGACCTGATTGTCTTCCTCTGGAGGCAGTCAGGAGACGCTTGTCCTTGCACCTAAATGCTTGGCTAAACATAACAGATTTCTGGGTGCAACAAATCAGAGGCTATATCATTCCTTTTTCTCACTCTCCCCCTGTACTCAAGAAAATCCTTAATCTTCCACCTAATCAGAGCGATTCAGCAGTGCAAGAAATTCAAAGACTGCTGGACAAAAGAGTCATCTAAGAAGTCCCGCTAGACCAGAAAGAATTCTGAACCTACTCAAGATTATTTTTAGTGCCAAAAAAGACAGGGGGCTGGAGACTGATTTTGGATCTGAGTCTGCTGAACAAATCTGTTAGGGAAACAAAGTTCCAGATGGTCACAGTACAGTCTATTCTCCCATTTCTGAAGAAACTGGATGTGTTCTATAGACCTTCCGGATGCGTATTACCATATAAAGATGGACAAATGCTCCAGAAAGTTCCTCTGCTTCCGGCTGGGAGCCAGTCATTACCAATTCAGAGTACTATCCTTTGGTCTCACCACAGCCCCCAGGGTGTTCACGAAGTGCATGGCAGTAGTAGCAGCTCATTTGAAACTGCAAGGATTCCGAGTGTTTCCATACTTGGATAACTGCCTCATAACCGCTTCGACCAAGCGTCAATTAATGGTATCCAGAGATTACACCCTCGACATCTGTGCCCATCTGGGGATTATGGTAAATCTCGAAAAGTCACATTTAACCCAACACAAAATTTTGAATTTATAGGGGTGGTCTTGAATACTCAAACAATAATGGCATCACTTCCTCCAGAAAGACATCAGAGAATAGTGGTACAAGTTCAGAAGATAATCCGCAAAAAGACGGTTTCAGCTTGACTAGTCTTGCAAGCTGTAGGGTCGATGCTTCTATAACTCTAGTACTGTTAGCCAGGTTACATATGAGAATTTTGCATTGGCTACTAGCTTCCCAGTGGTCTATCCTTCTTTGGCCACTGTCAGATCAAGTACTAATCACCAGTCATTGCAAAACCGATCTTTTGTAATGGGTACATTCTAAACAAATTCTCCATGGCTGTCCCTTTCTCCTTCTAGAGCTTATGGCCATAGTGACCACAGATGCCTCCCAGATGGGGTGGGGGGCATTGTCTGTGCAAAACGTTCCAAGGCACTTGGTCCTCATTAGAGGCCAACTTGCATATCAGTGTCCTGGAGATAAGAGCAGTGCTTCTTACATTGCAGGCCTTTCAGAAAGCTCTTCCTCAGGGGCCTACTGAAGTTGAAATGGGCAGTATGTCAGTGAACAAGCAGGGAGAAACCAAGTCTTATCCCCTTTGTTGAGAAGCCTTCAGAGTGTGGCAGTGGGTAATTTCTTCTAAATGCTTTCTAATGGCAACGCACATTCTGGGGAGTTCCAGTGTGGTTGCATACACAATGAGCAGATGCATTCTTCAGCCTCACGAATGCTGTCTCAATCTAGAAGTGGCAAAGTTGATATTCCATCATTGGGTTCAACCTTGCTGCAACCTGTTTGCATCCCCCCTTAACAACAAGTGCAGCAATTACTTTGCCCTGATTTCCCCTCCATGGAAGTCACCCAGAGATGCTCTCCTCCACGGTTGGCTTCCTGAGCTCCTATATGCCTTTCCCCGATACCTCGAATTCCAAAATTTTTACAGAAAGCACTCAGGTTGACAATCACAGTAATCCTCATTACTACCTTTTGGCCTCAGCGATTTGGTTCCCCTTTCTTTGGCTTTATCTGATTCGACAATCTTGGATTCTGGACACAGTACCAGATCTTCTATCCCATCCAGGCGGTCTTGTTCACCCAGACATTTTGAACCTCAAGCTGACTGTGTGGTTCCTCCAGTTCTATTAGTTGCCAGGCGTCCTAATATTTCCTCTCCAGTATAGCACATCCTTTTGCTGGCTCATAAACTTTCCACTAGAAAGCTGTATTTAAGTAAGTAGAAAAGATTTACCATTTGGGCCCATGAAGAGCAAATTGATCCTTTTTCTGCTTCCATACAGCATGTTTTAGATTTTTTAGCCTCTCTGTTCAGTACTGGAGCTTCTCTATCCACCATTAGACTACAATTGGCTGCAATTTATACCTTTCATGAAGGTTTAGAAGAACATTCTTTAGCCCCTCATAGGCTTTGTAAATCATTCCTAAGAGGCATGCTTTTATTAAAACCCCCATTCAAAGATCCCACTCCACCTTGGGACCTGAACTTAGTATTACAAGGCGTGATACATTTCCCGTTTGAACCTTCTGCGGAATGTGATCTAAACTTATCTTGGAAGACATTGCTTTTGGTAGCCATTACTTCCTCCAGGAGCATTTCAGAGATCCATGCCTTATCGTCGGAACCTCCTTATCTGATTTTCCATAAGGATAGGGTCTCTCTACGAACAAACACTTCCTTTCTACTCAGGAAAGTATCACAGGCTAAGCCCTCCTGTGATGGAGGGAAGCCTTCCAGCTTATCAGTGGGAGTGGTAAGCACTAGCTAGCATATCTTCCACAAGAGGAGTGGTTTCTGGCAAAGAAATTATAGTTTACTTGCCGTTTGAGCAGTTTTTCCATCCCTTTCAACTTTCTGGTTTAAAATTTATTTTATTTATTTATTTTACATTTGTTTACCGGGAAAGTCCGACTGGATATATGTCCATTTTCAGAGGAGGCCCGGGGAGAAAAGCTCCAGAAAGCAGAGTATAAATACATTAGGAACAATAGAAACATTTAGAGATAAGTATAATATGCAGTTTTCAGTAGGGTAACAAACATTGATAAAACATGGTAGACAACATGAAAATCATGCGGCTTCAATTTCAGACAATAATACATGGAGTTATGGGCTAAGTCCCTTCAAGAATTTGTACACTTATTAGAGTATAAGGTTAAAAGCCCACATTTGCACAGGTTTGCACTTGTTTAAGCTCCATGGATCCCATTTTGGTGTGTAGGAAGGAGAAAGAGATACTATGAGTGCCTCCATTTGGATTTTTTCCTAGTTTACTGCTTTCTGCACTTGTTTTTAGTCATTTTTTAATTTAATTGCATTTATTTAAACCATATTTGCTTTAATATTGCTACACGCTCAAGAGTGCCAGCTTGCACTGCATTTAAATTATTTTTACTGCTGTTTTATCTGCTTTTCTGTAAAAAAAAAAAATAAAACAAAAACAAACAAAAAAAAAGTTCTAAGTTTGTTTCCCACCTTTCCTGTAACTAGTGTAGTCCAGATACAGATTTGCTGTATCCAGGACTGTTTGTAAGCTTCTGAGGCCCCCAAGCCTTTCTGTGTTGGAGGGAAGCTTTCTAGCTTATCAGTGGGAGTTGTAAGCACTAGATAGCCTGTCTCCCACAAGAGGAGTGGTTTCTGGCCCAGAAATTGTAGTTTATTGGCCGTTTGGGCAGTTTTTCCATCTGTTTCAACTTTCTGGTATAAAAGCCCACATTTGTGCTGGTTTACGCTTGTTTAAGCTCCGCCTAGTGGCGCTGAGATGAGGCAAACTATTACTGGTGCTAGAAAGTCTGCTCTTCAGTTTTTCCCTTGAATCTTGTTAGTTCTTTCTCTCTTGCACGTCAGATAGCTTATTTGCACTTCAACAGGTTTTTGTAGCAATTATTGTAGCACACCTAAGTGCCATCAGCACTAGTTGTTCTTCATGGAAATAGCACAAGTACTTAGTAGTTCTGACCACCCCTCCTGGCGTGATTAAAGGGCAGTTCTCTGTGCTTTCTCCTATTTATCTGGTGCACTTGGACATTCTGAGGCAGTGTTGTAGCAACTTCCTCATGTACACAGACAACCCTCTCCTCTTACCTCCCAACACTCAGACTTGTCAGAGATGCACTTATATCACAAAATTGGAAGCTATGCACTCTCCAGCCAAGACCGGACTAGCTGGTCAAGAGGAGAAGGTCAACACCTACACCACACCACATGGAACACATAGCCCTCTAGAGCACCCACTATCACATCTCTCAAATAAAAACACAAACCACACACCCACCTTCACAGAGGCTCTCAATAGAAATTTACCCAAACAGCAGAGACCTCCAAGACAGAAACACTCAACCACCACAACGCAGCACAAACCGCAGGACACATAGCTCACCTCCACAGTATGCCCTTCAACCTAAGCCCTTAAGGCTAAACACCTTGCCCAATACACTAATCATAGGTGACTCAATAGTGAGGCATACAGATGTCACACTCACTAGGTTGAGTAAGGAGAAGGTAACAATCAGCTGGCTATCAGGTGCCAGAATCCGACACATAACACACGCACTCAGGTCATTCCACAACAAGTACAAGTGTGACGCTGTCATTGTTCATGTGGATGTGAATGACCTGAGGTGCACCTCCCTGGACTACATGAAAAGAGACATGGTGTAGCTCTTAGATTATGTGGCCCAGGCAGGTATGACCCTAGCCCTAATGTCACCCAGAATGATGCTGCAGTACAAGCAAAAAATGATTGACTTCAACAATTGACTAAGTTTCTTGTGTCATTCTAAGGGGATCCAGTATCTATCTGCTTGGGACGACATGACTGATAGACCTCGATGCTTTGCCAGAGATGGCCGGCATCTGTCAACCTTGGGTTTCCGGGTACTGGCTAAGGCTCTTGTCACCCCTATAGTGCCTTTTTAGGCAGTGTTCCAAAGACCAAATTACCACTGTAACAGCTATAAATAAATGCAATCTGAGGGTCAATCTCAAGATGCACTCGCTCGAAGTACTCCTCAAAATGGAGAACATTAGCATTTGTGCTGTAATGGAGACCTAGTTTAAAGTGGCAGAAAGCACCCCTGCACTACCGGGCTATAACACATTCCACACTTTTTGGCACCGAAACATGGAACGTAGCTACAAAGGCGTTGCTGTCTCCATATTCATAAAGGATATGCACACCTCCAGACTAGTAGCCCAGCATAACGCATCTGAGATACTTCAGGTACAACTAACATTGGGTAAGACGGCGATCCAGATCATAGCCTGCTATAGGTCCCCAACCATGTCCCTAGACTCTCACTCCATGTTCGTAAGCACCCTGGAATCTATCAAGGTTCAGTCCAACACTCTCATACTAGGAGACTTCAACTATCCCTCCATCAACTGGGAGAACTACTCAAGTACCAATACACTGGCGCAATGCTTTCTGGAACACATCAGTTCCAGTGCCCTGGACCAACTCATTCTGACTTTCACTAGAGGAAGCAACATCCTTGACCTGGTTATTACTAACATGGGCGAGCTTTGCTCTACACCAGTAGTCAATCCCTCCCTGGTCAGATCTGACCATAAACTAATAACCATGGAAATCCACATCTCACCCACACCTCCTGCAATGGTAGCCACCTTGAAAAACTTATCCAAAGCAGACTTTGCTCTCCTAAAAACAGAGGTGGCTAACTTCATGGCACCCATGTCAATGGAAAATAGCTGTATGACTGCCGAATCATACACCAATGCACTGTACGAATATATACATAAATGCATGGAACTAGCCATATCTAACAGAACCAAGACGCTCTCCTCCAAAAAAAGGAAGCCAGTCTGTTGGTCCTCTGCCATTAATACACTCTACAACACATGGAAGAAACTGTTGCAGAAGAAGGTGAATTCCCAAGACTGGAAGAACTCCCTTATTAGCCTCAACAAAAAGTTGAGATCCCTCATCAAGTCCTCTAAAGCCAGCTATGAAGGCAGAATTGCGGCAGACACTAAAAACAATCAAGAACCTCCACGGCAAAACCCTGATTTGCTCTGAATTACTGCACAATGGTACCTTCTGTACTGTACCAACAAATATTGCCAACATACTGGCAGACAGATTCATTGCCAACTTTACCTCTCTCTTCCCCCCCTAAAGGACCAATCACAGTACCGGAAGAATGCCAGGCACCCAACATTACTGCAGTACAGGTTAAAGCTGCATTGTCCAAGGCCAATAATACAGCTTCCATGTGACCCGGTAATATCCCTGGTTGTGTTCTGCATGAACTACAAAGCAAACTGGCACCACATCTGTGTACCCTGTTCAGTCACAGCTTCACTTCAGGCTTTGTCCCTATCGAATGGCTCACTGCTACAGTCATCCCTCTCCATAAAGGGGGAGCAACTACAGACCCTGGCAGTTATTACCCCATTAGCCTGACTAGTCTGATATGCAAAGCTGTGGAGTGCATCATCGTGGACCTGATTAACAAATATCTAGGAAATCTCCAAATTCTAGACCCCATGCAATTTGGCTTTGTGAAAGGGAGATCATGCCTGCTCAACCTAGTTGACTTTTTTGAGTCAGTCACCAGGGCTGTGGATGAAGGTAAGGCAGTGCATACAGCCTGCCTTGTTCTGGCCAAGGCCTCGTATGCCATAACTCACTCTGGAATTATTGATAAACTCACCAAACTAAGGATCAACCCCAATATCACTAGGTGGGTTGCAAATTGGCAAACAGATAGAACACACAGTGTGAAAGTAGTAGACTCCAAGTCAGACTGTCGACCAGTCACGAGTGGAGACCCACAGGGATCGGTCCTGGGTCCTCCCCTGTTCGGCATCTGCTTCTCAGAAGTCCATGCCAACACAAAGGGACTCTGGCTAACCAAGTTCGCAGATGACTACAAGATGGGAGCCATTATTAACTCCCCAAGTGATGCAGACATCCTACAGAAAGGCCTCACTGATACCAATGACTGGTATCGAAACCATGACCTTAAGCTTAATGCTAAAAAATGTGTCATCATCCCCTTTGGTAAAAATTCAATTCCCACTAATTACCACAAGATCTGGGGATGCAGGTTGACAGCAACCTCTCCTTCGACCACCACATTGCCACTGTGGTCAGAAAGGCCTTCTGTGTGGCACATCTCATTACCAAGGGTTTTGCATCCAGGAAGAAAGAGGTCATTGTCTCTCTCTACTCTTTCCTCATTAGACCAATCATTGAGTATAATGCCCATTTTGGCATGATCCTAGGCATTAAGCACATGTCCTACATGGACAGACTCAAAAGAATCTAGCTATTTTCTGTCTCATATCGCTTACCAGAGGCGATCTTTTCTTGACTTACAAAGCCATGTCTGACTCAGCTCTGTTAGAAATGCCACATCTAAAGAAATCCCAATCCCTCCACAGCACACACCCAGAGACCTCAACCTCATTACCACAATCAACAAAACATGCTGGAGGGACAGGTTCCTCACCCAGAGACTGCCCATGCTCTGGAATAGACTTCCCATATAAGTCAAGCAGAACACCTCGCTGTCCCTCTTCAAGAGAAATCTTGATGAGTGGATGGGTAATAGAAAGTTCACCCCGGGGATCATTCCAGTGGCTCTACCTGATAGTCACTGGGAGCCAACATCGGGCGGCACTATGCCAGGACATTTTTATGGGCTAGGCTTGTAAAGGCTCCAGGGCCATTGGCCTAGAACACACCTATGAACATTAATCAGATGATTAAATTACTGGTTTTCTTCCCAAATCATTCCAACAAAGGCGAATATACCTTGCATTTATTAGACATCCATATATAATTACGTTGTTACCTTCATAGAATAAAAGACATAAGACAGTCAAGTCAACTGTTTTTCTTTTTCCAGTACAAAGTTGGGTAAAGCAGTCAGCAAGACTACTCTCTCCAAGTGGTTGAAAGATTGCATTTCATTAATCTATGATAAGAATAAATTAACCTTGCCTAAGCCCGTCAAAGCACATTCTACAAGGTCTATAGCCTCTTCATCAGTCTTCCAATCTAGAGCTCCAGTGGATGATATATGTGCAGCAGCTGTTTGGGCTTCTCCCCATCCTTTTACAACTCATTGCAAACTGGACTTGATCTCTAGGGGAATATCATCCTTTGGCTCGGTGGTGCTCAGGAATATTCTTCCATGAGTCCACCCAAGATTTTAGGTAGCTGGGGACTCTGGCCCATCTGTCAAGGATAAATGAAGATAGACAACCCAGATGGAATGTTATGCTGAGTGCATAACTTCTTTATTTGTACTTTTTCTTTATTTCCATATTTCTCTGATTTATACAGATTTTCATACATTCCCAAAATATTCTAGTACCTACAGGATCTCTGGTTATTTTCCTTGTTATAGGCTCCCAACAGCCCTTTCTACTTTCCGTTGTCTGAGTCATTGTGTTAAAAGTTTTTGTGCTCTGGAATTATTATCAAAAAACAATTGCATAACAGCAGTCTTTCTAAACTCATGCTTATTATCGAGGTAATCCCTTATTTTATGTTTAGCATTCTGCAATCGCTCATGTTCTTGTTCTGTGAGATTCTCCCTATTCTGCAGTACGTTAACCTTTGTCACGTCCTCTAAATAATTCTTGTTACTTCTTAACCATCTCTGTTTTTCTTTTATTTCCACCCTAGTTTTAAACTCCACTTTAATTTTATCCCACTCCTCATTTATATTTTCAGAAGAAATTTCTATCTTCTCTATTAACGCCTGAGTAATTACCACTATCCATTCTTTAAATTCCTCTCTTTTTAACAGACAATTGGGAAAGCACCAGTGTGTCATTTTTATTTCATTACCCTGCAGTCTTATTTTAGTTATTATTGGCACATGATCTGATATAGTTATGGGATGCTTATCATAACTTTCAGTTAAATGTACATGTTGCTGTGAAATATAATTTCTGTCTAGCCTAGCTTAGGCTTTATATCTTGGGGAGTAGTATGTAAATGCACTCCAAACTCCTACTACTTAATTCACATCTTCCATGCCAAATATTTTCATAAATTCCTTGAAAAATCTGCCCTTTTTTGTTATATTTTCCCTTCTGGGCCTCTCCGATACATCCTCTCGACTGCAAATCAAATTCCAGTCTCAACCTGTAAGTAATAATCTGATGTTGTTAAACTTCATTCATTACTTACGATGGGTTATCGGTTCCGTCTTCGGAACCGAGCTAGCCTTATACCAAGCTCACGTCAGCCAAAAAACTCTTGAGCCAAGATCCTAACCACAATGCTCTGCTCCCTGTTATCTCAGATCTCATTTGCTGCATTGCTGTACAGCCGTGTCAAGCCTTCTCTCTCAGCTAAGTGTTCAATTCTTTTTTGTTTTTCTATTATTAGTATATAGAAAGTTTTCAATTCTTCACTACCTCTATCTTCTTACCCTATCGCAACTTTGAGATTCTCTCCCTATAGTATATTCTGTCCTTTTTCTTATCTTTGAGGTAATTTTCTGTTACCATTGTTGGTAATTCTTCCTCTCCCTTTTTCACCCTTCTCGGTGGTTTAATAATTTTTTAGTAGTATCATAGTTTTTCTATTTGTATTACAGTGTCGGATAAGAAAAGAAGGGTTGGTTTCAAACAATGTACAGAATGCGGCCATAAGTTACCGCTTTCTGATGGTCATGACTTGTGTGTTTATTGTCTGAATGTTCCCCACCTGTCAGTGAACCCCCCCCCCCCGTGTGGGATTTGTAGACATTTCTTAACTAGGATTCTGAATGAGAGGAGGAACAAACTTATAGTAAAATGCCTCCTTAAATCTCCTTTCTACAAGGCTATCTCTGGGTTGGAAGGCTCACCCCCTCCTTCTAAACCCCGTAAGAGGTGTTCTTCTTCCTCCACGAGGTTGCTCACTTTGTCTCTCTCTGTAGACTACAAGGAGTCGACTCACAAAAAGGTGAAATTTTCGGGCCTGGCACTGCCATCTGTGGTCCTTTCGGCCCCAGCCTCGGCACCACCCCAATTTGTTCTCACTCCAGCTATGTCTTCTTCACCGCCACTGACACTGGAGTTCCCGGTGCAGACACGGCAGTATCGTCGCAGCCTTTTTTGGCACTGTTGAAGTTGGTGCAGACTCTTTTGGGACCATCTTTATAGGACAAGTCATTGGTGCCAACTCCTTTGGCTCTGTCCTTGCTGATGCAGTCAAATTCCAGAATACTGCCCTCTACGGTGCAAATGCCTTTGGCACTGACCTGCTCAGTGCAGTCACTTTCAGCACCGTCGTTACTGATGTAGACATCTTCTTCGGCGGCACCATATTCATCGGTGCAGACATTTACCACACTGCCCTTCACGGTGCAGACACCCTCAATGCCTATGGTACCACCTTTGTTGGCGCAGATACCCTCGGCACCATTCTTCTCGGTGCAGACACCCTTGGCTCTGGGCTCTACATTACATGAACTCACCAGAATTAAGTGCTTTCCCTCCATAGATCCTTTTGTGAGAAGTCAGTACAGCCCCTTTTTTGCACAGGCCAAAATCTCCATCAGGTCTCTCTCTGAGGTTGACCAGGAGCCTCTCAGAATAGGATGTGTTGCGGTTAGTTGCTTGTGGCCAGGGGATTCTCTAATCCGTCTAAATCTGCGCTCCCTCTTGCAGGTGACCGTATTTCTCCACAGACTCCATCTTACACTCCTCCTTCAACTTCCAGGGCAGCATTGAAGGCCCTTCTTCCGACAACAGCTTCCCTTTCTTCGACACCAGCAGTGGACCTCACTTTGGAGCTGGAGTCGTCCTTGTGGCCCTCGGTGCACTGGGCACCGGGCCCTTCTCAGGCTAGTGGCTGTGCCATGGGGGCAGGCATTCTTGGTTCAACACTAGTTTTTCCTATGGCACCCTCCAGGAATCCTCCTCTCCTCACGCTTCACAGCCCTCTTGAGTCTCCTGGTCTGGGGGTTGCCTTGTCGGAGTGGGGTGTGAGCCCCGGTCCCGAGGTTGTCGTGCTCTCCTCCAGGCTCCCATCACTCTTCGGGCACTCTGGCCTTCCAGGCCATGGAGATGGCACTTGCCTCTGCTGGCAAAACATCCCTGTCTGAGTCTTTTTCCCCTTCTGTGCCACAGCTGTCGCAAGACAACTACTGGACCCCAGCACAAGGACCTCAGGCTTCTCCCCTGCAGGAGATCCCCTCCTCGCAATCTTCCCCAGAGCTCCCAATTGAGGAAGTCCCTTGCAAGGCTTAGTGCAAGAGGAAGCACATGGACTCCACTGAGGAGACTCTAACCGAAGATAATGGACTTTGATGATGGGGAAGGGTCCCCGTGGTCACCCTCTGATGAGGTGTCCTTTGGTGACATCCTCGAGATCCTAAGACAGAGGGGCGACTGGAAGTCCTCCAACCCTTTCTCAGAGGAATCCATATTCCTGCAGGCCTTTCGTGCCTGTCCCCCTACCTCTTGGGTTACCCCACCATCTGATGAGTTTGTCCAGCTCATCATCCAGCATGCATAGAAGGCTCCTGACACTTTGGAAGCTATACCTCGGAGGTCTGACAAAATTTTACCTCCCCCTGCTGAACATCCTCATTGGTCCAAAGGTCTTCCAGTAGTTACCATGGTGGTGGCGGCGGCTGCAACCAAAAAAGACTTGGCAGAAGAGAGCCAGACTGTCCATCTGCCCAACAAGGAGTCGCGGGTGATAGACAGACTCGAGAAGTGTGTGTTTGCTTCATCGACCTTCGCTGTAAGGTCCTTGAACTACTCTGCACGCTTTACGAGGCTCCAGAGGGACCTTATCAACCAACTCTCTGAAACCTTGGTAGGAGCTGTTTCTGATGAGGTGTGCAACAAGGTAGCGACCCTGAAATCTATATCCAATTCTTCCATGCACCTCATTTCACACACAACGGAAGGAGCGGCTAGAGCAACAGGCGCAGGCATAGTCATGAGACGGCATGCCTGGATGCGCTTTTGCAACTTTGTGGACTCCTTTAAGGTTTCCTTTATGAATGCCCCCATGGAGGCGTCTTCATTGTTTGGCCCAAAGGTTAAGGATACACTGGCAAGGTGCGAACAAGTTGGTAAGAACCTGTCTGCCATTGGTGTCCGACACTCCACCCCTTAACAATTCTACTTCAGAAATCAGAGGAGCGGGAAGATGTGGCACAGAAAATCACAGGGCTCTTTCCATGATGCACATGCCGAGTTCTCCCCTAAGGGCAGAGGGGGAAACTCTAATGGAAGACACCCCTTTCAGGGAAGGGGAGGTCCGTGAAACTGGAGTTCCAGAGATTCTTTCTTTGGGCAACCCTAGCTGAAGTGTTGCCCGAGTGCTCACCTCTGGAAGTGGTCTGGGGTCGTTTTTCCTTGTACCCTACTGCCTGGCGAACCATAACCACCGATTCCTGGGTACAACGGATAATATCCAGAGGTTTCTGCATTCCCTTCCATCATTGTCCCACTTCACCCAAAAATTTACCCTACATCTCCACCCAGTCAGGGGGAAGCAGCAGCGCACGAAATCCAAAAGCTGCTACAAAAAAAGTCATCCAAACAGTCCCCCCCAGACCAGATAGGATCTGGTTTTTACTCAAGATTCTTTTTAGTGCCAAAAAAGACAGGGGACTGGCAACCAATTCTAGATATTAGCACACTAAACAGATTTGTAAAAACAGAGAAATTCTGGATGGTCACGGTTCAGTCTGTCCTTCCTCTTTTGGAAGAAGATGATTGGATGTGCTCTATAGATCTTCAAGATACATATTACCATATAAAAGTGGACAAACACTCAAGAAGGTACCTCCGCTTCCACATAGGAGCCAATCACTACCAATTTCAAGCACTGCCCTTCGGTCTCTCTACAGCCCCCAGAGTGTTTACCAAATGCATGGCAATGGTTATCGCTCACCTGAGACCTCAAAGATTCCAGGTGTTTCCATACCTAGATGACTGGCTCCTTACCGCCCCCATCAAGCATCTACTGGAGGAAGCCCTGGATTACGCTCTTCTCAGCTCAGCACCTGGGAATCACTATAAACTAGGAGAAGTCCAACACAACCCCAGCACAATCTTTAGAATTCATCGGAGTTCTGTTGGACACGAGAAATTGCACAGCATCTCTTCCGGATCACAGACTTCAGAGAATAAGATAACAGGGTTAGCTGCTTATCTGTCACCACAAATCTGCTCGGTCCATACTCCAACTCTTGGGTTCTTTTGTCCAGGTTCCACATGAGACTTCTTCAGTGGCTACTTCTCACTCTGTGGTACCCTCTACAACATTCTTTGTCTTTTCAGATAAGTGTAACTCAGAGATGCAAGCAAGATTTGCTCTGGTGGACGTCTCAAAATCCCCAACAATGGTCTCGCCCCTTCAACCCCCATCAGCCAAAAGCCACAGTGACCACGGACACCTTCCTGATGGGGTGGGGCAGGGAGGTTATGTCAGGGAAACTCAGTCCAAGGCACCTGGTCGGAGACCGAGCTCATTTGCTTATCAATGTCCTGGAACTGAGGGCGGTGCTACTAGCATTGCAAGCATTTCACTCTATCTTTCTGTGAGGGACTATTGCGATCCAGTAAGACAACATGTCAGTAGTGTGGTACATCAACAAGCAAGGGGACACCAGATCTTACCCATTATAATGAGAGGCCTTGAGAATATGGCAGTGGGCGATGGCTTCCAACTGCTTTCTAATTGCAATGCACATTCCCGGAGCTCTGGCGTGATAGCGGACAAATTGAACAGGTGCATTCTACGACGTCATGAGTGGTCTCTCAATCCTGTGGTAACAGCAAAAAATTTCGACTGCTGGGGCCAGCCTTGCTGCGATCTATTCGCCTCCCCAATCAACTACAAGTGCAGCAACAACTTTGCCCTGATCCCCCCTTAGGGACAGTCACTGAGAGACACTCTAGTCCATGCTTGGCCCTCTGGTCTGCTTTATACTTACACTCCTCTACCCCTCATTTCCCAGTTTTTGAAGAAAGCATGGCAGTTGAAGAGCAAAGTAGTCCTCATTGCACCATATTGGCCTTGAAAAGTTTAGTTCCCCTTCCTTTGGTCTCACTTGCTAGATCGACCATGGATTCTCAATCCAACTCCGAGGATGATCTCCCATCTGCAGGGTCTGACCCACCCAAGTCTAACAAACCTGAAGCAGCTAACAGCTTGGTTTCTCCACTTCCAATGATTGCCAGGTAGCATAACCTCTCCTCCCCGGTGCGCAATATTCTTATTGCATCTCATAAATCATCCACCAGGCTACCCTATGTCAGGAAATGGAAAATATTTACCTTATGGGCATCGAACAAATAATTGGACCCCTTTTCGGCCCCAGTTTCGGTGGTATTAGATTATTTATCAGATCTCTTTCAATCTGGGTATCAGCCTCTACTGATCATGTTCATTTAGCTGCCATTTCTAATTTCCACATTGGTTTTCAGGACTCTTCACTCATGTCACACAGACTCTGTAAGACTTTCTTGAAGGGCGTTTTTCACCTAAAGCCTCCCTTTAGCGAACCAGTACAACCTTGGGACCTGGCTTTGGTTCTGCAAGCCCTAACAGCACCCCCCTTTGAACCTGTAACTTCATATGACTTAAAGTACCTCTCTTGGAAAACCTTGTTTCTGGTTGCTATCACATTGGCCAGACATCTGTCAGAATTTCAAGCCTTATGCGTCAAACGTCCCTACCTTATTTTCCATAAGGATAGTGTGTCACTAAGAACTAATTCCTCCTCCTTATCGAAAGTGGTGTCAGAGCGGTCTATCAACCAGTCTGTTGACCTCCCGGTATTTTTTCCTATTCATTCTAACAAGGGAGAGTATGTTCACAGGCAAATCCATTTTTATTTGGACAGAACAACATCTACCCGTAAATCAGACCAATTATTTCTGGCTTTTTCTGGACCAAGACTAGGTTGTCCTGTTTCTAAAGTTACATTAGCGTCATGGTTGAGAAATTACATTACCTTCATCTGCAACAAGAACATCACCTTGCCTTACAAAGTGAGAGCCCATTCTTCAAGGCCAATGGCAACTTCAACAGCTTTCCATACTAGGGCATCCCTCAGTGAAATTTGCTCAGCTGTGACTTGGGCCAACCCCCATACCTTTATTCTTGATTACAAATTGGATTTGGCCTCCAGAGGAAGAGCTTCTTTTGGTTCCATGGTACTCAGGAATGTCCTTCCATGAGGGCCACCCAGGGATATAGGCAGCCGGGGACTCTGTCCCATCGTAAGGAATGAACGAAGATTAACAACATCAGATAAAGATGTTATGTCTTACCATAATGTTCCATCTGTGTTGTTGATCTTCATTCATTCATTACTTCCCACCCTCCATCCCCTTCCGGAGGTTCCTGGTGGATTTCATATGGTCCTTCCATTCTTGTTTGTCTTTTTTGACCAGAGGTAGCTTCTACTTTTTTCTTTTTTCTATCAACTTGCAAACTCGATCTGAGGTAACAGGGAGCAGAGCGTTGTGGGTAGGATCTTGATTCGAGAGGTTTTTGACTGACGCGAGCTTGTTATAAGGCCGGCTCTGTTCCGAGGACGGAACCGATAACCCATCAAATGAATGAACGAAGAACAACAACACAAGTAATGTTATTTTAAGACGTAACTTCTTTTTCCTTGCTGACAGCTGATTATTTCTCCCAAATTTTTATTAAGCTGCATCATAGCAGTTTTAAGTGGAATATAAAGACATGCCAATACAATTGTCCTCCCTTGCCAGTAGCCTATTCTCTGACTATTGGAGCTCCCCTTGCAATTAATACAAGTACCCCCATTTCCTTTGTCACAAATATTCCATTGGAAAACATCCTGAAATGCTTTCTTTATCAAATTCACAGACTCATTTCTTTCCAAATGTGTGTCCTGCAGCATAGCTATTCACACTATGCATTTTTAATATACTTCACTAATATTTCTTTTTTTGTATATATCTGTGAGACCATTCACATTTAAAAATAATATAGAAAGTGTTGTCATAATGTTAAGAAGTTATTATTTCTACCTGTTATGTGTAACAGCTTTTTTTTAAATGGCTAATTTTAGCTTTTGTGTTACATACATACACTAATGTTTGGCAGGTTGATCTTTTATGCAGTTGTTTCTTGTCATATCCATGTAAACCTATGTTACACCTTACAAAACGTTTTCATTTAGTGAAAGCCCTCAAAAAAAAAAAAAAAAAAAAAAAAAAAAGGCACCACAGCCCAGAATACCCCTAAAACCTGTTATCTAAATACTGACACACAAAACTATGTACAACTTCAAATATTAAAGTTTAACCTTCTTAATAGGAACAATTGTCCCAGACTGACAGCCACACTCAGAGACTTAGCTTAACCTGTAAGGAAGGTTATCCATGCTGAGACTTCTGGTTCAGCCTGAGCTTCTACTTCCACTAAGTGCTGTTTTTTGTCTGATCTTTTTTCCTCTCCTAGATTAGAAAAACACTTACATGCTTTCAAAAAACATTTTCTTCTAACCATTGAAATGCCCTTCTATTCGATGTTGCAGTATTGTTTACATATGGGTTGTACTTTGCTATTGACCTGATGTCTGGCTTGTATACAAAATCTTCAAGCTAAAAAATAAAAAAGTCACCACCACGTCAAATTCCAAGCAAAATGGATGTTTATTAAAAGACAATTCCCAATGAGACTTAGTGCTTTTGCCTGTTTCATACAAGCATAATCAGAGTCATTGTTCTTGAGATTTTCTAATTAATATAGTAACAAGACACCAATCAGAACTAAGTAATTAAAAGCAATCACTTTTAAAGAAACATTGCACAGGCTGCCTACCATCAGACTTGTAAGACTTAACTAGTTGTACAAAAACTAGTAATAGCACATTATTAAAATATTCACATACATAAAAACACCAAAAAATAATAAAATTAAGAATAATAACAATTCATATAAAAACTGTGTCAGGTGCATGTTGCCCTTAGTTTTAATACACTTGCCATGGAACAGTTGTCATTAATGCCTGGAGACACTGTGGCATTTAGTCTCAATTGCCTTAGTGTCTGCCTATCCTCGTGTAGTTTTCTCATCTCCCTCCCCCAGTCATTGTGTTTAACCGTATCGATAACAAAGAAGAAAAATGTATTAAAATGATCACGTTTCGCTGTGACAATGTAATGTGTTAGTGGTTTTTCTGTTTCTCATATCCCTACGGTGTTCTGCCATTTTATCTTGTAACCTATGGGTGGTTTTCCTACATAGAATGCAGGGCAAGTACCACACACAGCAATGTATACCACATTTTTGTGTTGCAATTAGCCTGTCCTCAACATTGTATTGTCCTACCATGACCTTCATTGGTCACATATGGACCCTCGTGTATAAATCTACAGAACCTAGAAATGCCACATTTAGTCATCTGGGAGTAATAAAATTTGTTGAAAACATCTTTATTCTTTTCCAAAATTTCTTTCAAATTCCTCCCTCTTCTGTAGGTTACCATAGGACACTCACCTAACCTGCTTTTCAATTCACTACTAATGGTTGCATCCCAGCAGTTGTTAATAAGCATTTTTAATGCCTCTGAATTATGGTTAAAAGGCAGGACCAATGTTTTATTTTGTGATGCAATTTGATGTGCATTCATTTTTTGTGCCTATATTCATTAGTAAAACTGGAGTATAAATATCCTTCTGTTTTTTAAAGATTTAATTTCTGATCTTAATTAATAGCCTAATTGGACATTTTTTGAATAGGGGCTACCCAATCAACTTGGAAAGTTCAGTTTCAAACAAATGGTCATCACTCACTAATCTCGACAGGCGTACCATCTGTTCCTTCACAACTCCTTTCTTCTGGTGAAAGGGGTAGCAGCTATCAAAGTGTAGTAGCATATTGGAGAAAGTTTCTTTCCTATAAATACTGGAACATAATTCTCCCATCTGGGTATGCTTGTATAACAGAATGTCTAAATAATGTATTTCATCCAGACTAATATTATAAGTAAATCTTAAAAAATCAAGTTGTCCCATTAGGTACAACACAAAGTCATTAATAGTTTCCTTCTTGCCACACCACAAAATAAGAATATTGTCAAGGAAACGTCCATCATGTAGATAGAATCAAAATTTCTTTTCCCACTCAGTAAGAACTAGTTTGGCATATATGGGGGCACATGTGAATCTGTGGCCTTCATCCCTAAAGTCTTGCATAGTCATCTGCCTGCTTTAAACTTGTATCTTGAAAGCCAGAGGCATAAACGTCTGGCTATGGAATCGATGGAGGGTTCTACGAGTTCCTGTGAGCCATCTGTAAATAGGAAAATGGACAAAGCTAGACCCGAATTCTCTTCGGTTGCACCTTGTCTCTCTGATGTACCCCTTGGAAGTTGGTGAAAACCTGGTGGTATGGTCAGAGGTAGGATTCATTTCTCTATCCAGAACCGCATTGGAAGCTGTCAGGAGTGTAGATCTGAGCATGCTGCAGCCATGCAGATGTCCAGTTCAGATGATTTGGGGCAACCACTGCTACTTAACTTCTGAGGACTCGGGAACTGCTTCACTTTCCTTGCAACAGGTCAGTAAAACCAATAAATGTAAAAAAGGCACACCAAGGTACCAAAAAAATCATCAGTAAAAAGTCCTAGGTACCCAAAGAAGGGAAGTCCAGCCACAAAATGAATAAAAACAGCTTTATTCCAATAAACCAAGCCACATTAATGTTTCTTAAACTCCACAAATATGTTTTCGTTTAAAGTACTTCATCAGATGCAGACAAGAAACTGTTGCAAGAAATCATACCCAGATATGCTGTTCCTTGATGTATTCGATCAGTCAGAAGCACCTGTTTTACAAGCCAGGTAGTACAGCAAGCATGTAAAATTCTGTGACTGACATCAGACACCCATCTCAATTCTTCTGTCCTGTGGAGAGTGCTTCAACTTTGATGGACACAGCCACTGAGATGATTCAGTATCGAAGTGCTGAGAAATGGACAGTTCATTTTTTATCTGTACAACATGTACTAGTAGCGATTCTGTCTGGAAGGAACCTGAAGTTTACCCTAGACATGAACACTTAGGCGGCTTCCATACATCACCAGGTAAGTGGAGATATGATAATCTGTTCCCCCTTTCCCATAATGCCGTGCGTCATCTAAAACGCTGTATATGCATTTTGTACCTTCTCTTAGCTCTGTCTTCTCTCAGTAGATCATTTCTCCGGTTACCTGCAATGACCTTTCCTTAAATCAGACTATCCAATTGCCTATTTTTCCCCATCTCCACAATCTCCTAGTGAGAATCTTGCATTCCCTAGATGTGCATAGACAGCTTAGAGTCTAACTTGACAAAACTAAGTCGATCAGGAAATCTGATAGACTTTTCATGTCTTTTCATCCCAGGGCTCTGGGTTTGCCTGTTTCTAAGCAAACTATCTTGTCATGGATTTCTAAAGCCATTCTGTTTTGTTATCAGTTTCATGAAAAATCATTACCCTCATCAGTTGAAGCCCATTCCACCAGAACTGTTGCATCCTCAAGGGCTTTCTTCAAGTGTTTGGATACCCATTCCCTTCTGGAAGCTGCCACTTGGTCATCTGTTCATACCTTTACAAGACATTACAAGTTGGATAATATTTACAGGGCCAGAGTAGGTTTTGCCAGAGTAATCCTGCATGGATTTCTGGAAAATGTTTCCGCATAATTTCTCTGTATTTCATTCTCCCTCCTTGGGTTCCTGTTCAGCTTTTGTACTTTTCCATATATAAAGAATACTGTAACATTGAATAGAAGGACATACAGTAGTTGTGTAAAATCTTACCATAAACATAGATGTCTTTCTCCTTTATGTTGCAGTATTCTATTCCACCCACTGTCCCCCTACATTTTGCTGTTTATTTGGATAGCTGTCCTTTGGGCCTCCTTTTGGAGTTTCGTCATGGGGCTACTTTATTCTGAGGATTGTATTTGTGGATGTCCCTTTTATGGCCAAGGTTCCCTGAGCCTATGTGCAACGTCCCACATACAGGCAGTAGCTTGAAGTTTTTGTATACAAGCTGGACATCAGGTCAATGGCAGAATACAACCTATATGTAAAGAATACTGTAAGAGAAGAGAAGGACATCTGTGGCTATGGTAAGATTTTATACAACTATTCTTCCTGTTTTTATTGTCCCTTTATCTGTTTTTATTGTCCCTGTCTTCATAGAGACATGAGAACCAGATGCATAATTACATCCCCTTATCCATCATTTAATTAATGTTTTAAAGGGATACAGACTCTCTTACATACTTCAAAAACTTAAAAACACAATGTAAGTTAAAAAACAATGAGACGTGAATATATGAATAAATCAAAATAACAATGCTATAATATCTATATATTTTATGTTTTAATGTGTTGCTTTGTCTCTGTTATTTATCCCATTATTTCCTTATTTTTAACACTTTGAAAATGCTTACATTTTCATTAATACCTGGATAATATGTAGCATCCAACTGCAACTGCCATTTTAACTCACATAAATCCAGGAATAAATCCAGCATTCTTCCTTGAGCATCTTTAACTAGTTGTAAAACTAAAAACTTAAAAACTTAAATTCATGACTTACATTGTGTTTTTAAGTTTTTGAATTATGTATGAGAGTCTGTATCCCTTTAAAACATTAATTAAATGATGGATAATGGAATGGAATTAAGGGTGGAGGGAAAATGTATTTAAGTGGCTAGGTTTGTAGTTCAGTTTGTACTGAAGTCCCATATTTGATGGGAAGAACGCGCTTAACACATGAATTATTTTTTTTAAGGTTTTATTTGCAACCTTTTTATCTTTTGCACTTTTGTATTGTGAATACATGGGTTCAACTACTGCAGCTGTTCCAGTTTGTGGTTACAAGTTGGGATATCTTAGCATCTTTTGGTTGTTCTTCCAGACATTAATGACATGAAGCAGGACATATGCTTTGGCATCCCCTACAAGTTTAACAAAGTCAAAAAAGTCCAATATTTTCAGGTTTTCTTGTTCTGTCTTGTTTCACAAATATAATTAATGCTTTGTAATCCCACATTTATATGTCAATTTCCTAGTTGCAAGTTTTCTTCCTTTTGATCTACATCTTTCAAATCCAGTCTCTGCTTCATTTCCAATGTATTCCTGGTTCTTCTAGTCGACTCTTGTGCTTTTTTCCTCTCTCAAGCATTTTCCTTTGAAACATTGGAAAAGGTTTCACTAGCACAGTCTCTGTATGGGTTTTATCACCAGAAGAACAATAAGCAGAATCTCCTTCCATTTCATAGCTCACTTTTTGTTGGACAAACTTTAGTATTTTCTCCTTAGCATTTTCTGCATTAAAAAATAATGTTGTCTCTCCAGGAAAGAATATTCTGAAAATAGCTGGATAGAACAGCTTTAATCTCATGTCTGATTCTCAACATTCCCTGAATATTGTAATAAATCTCCTCCTCTTCTGCCTGGTGTCCGGTGATTAATCTTTTTCCACAAACACTCTGCTGTCTCCCACTTTTAGTACTTTGTCCTTCTGCCACTATTTTATCAGTATCAATTCTTTCTGCTGGTAGGATTGCGTCTTTAGTTTTAAAGGTCTAGGTTTTCTCATGGCCAGGTTTGGAGCATACACATGATGTGTCCTTACAGTTAACTCTTGCTGTGGAATACCAGTCCATTTGCTTATTTGTGCATTCATAAAATTAATACAGTCTGTTCCTTCCAGCTTCTGTAGTACAGCAGAAAATGTCAGGTTTTCCCAATGTGCCCTGTCCTTTAATTCTATAATTTTTTTGAAGCAGCCTTTTCTTAATTTCGACCGTTGAGTTTTGCCATTTTATCACTTCATCTGAATATTTGTCTAAAGTTTCTTCCATTTTTTCCAGCCTTTTTATTTGAGTTGATATACCCCTTCAGTGTTTTGTTTATTTTAATCAGCTTTAAGTACATTTGACTTATTTTTTCTTCTAGATTACTGAAAATCATGTCTTGCAATAAAGTTGTAGCTTGTACTGCTTTTTGCTGAACAGCTGTAGTGTTCTTCCCAGCTAGTGTTTTCTCTTCACCTTTTGTGATTAATTTTCTTTCAGGTTCTCTCAATTTCTTATTTTGCTGGCATCCAGGCAGTGCACTAGCCAGTTATTAAAATTGGGTCTGTGTTTAACGATCGAACAGAACGTCCATCGAATCGCCATTCATCATGCATAGACCATCGAAAGTTCCTTTACTTGAAAGGCCAAATGATCATAAATAAGTTAATCGAACGATCATAGTTGGCCAACATAAAAGGAATGGAACTAGTACATACTTACCGGTAACACAGGGATAAGGAAACCTGCCCTTTCTTCACTGTAGTGCAATCTCTGAGTTGGTATATATAATTATCAGGGGGTGTGAGGTGCACAGCCCCCCACAACAGGGAAGAATCAGTGAACACCGGACATTCCTTATGTGGGAGGCTGTGCCACCGCCACCCCCTGCTAATACCAACTCTGAGATCACACTACAGTGCGGAAGGCGCAGGATTCTTTATCCCTACATTACCGGTAAGTACATACTAGTTCTGTTCCCTTTATGTTGGCCAACTATGATCGTTTGAGAACTTATTTATGATCATTTGACTTTTTGAGGACAGGAACTTTCAGTCTTCTATGTATGATGAACAGCCGTTCAGTTTATGTTCTGTTCGATTGTTAAACAGAGACCCAATTAAATCTACCCAAAAGGATAAGCTCACTGGCTGTCTTTTCTGAGTTTCTGTTTTCACATTGGGAGAATTGAAATTAAGCTGTTACTCAGTGTGCAGCCATCTTGGAAGACCCTGGCCTGTGTAGTTTTTGATCCTAAAATTAATAGTGCTGGAGGGTCAGAGCCCACCAGGACAAGTATGGGTTGCAGTAATTTTGTCAGAGCCACAGGCGATTGGTAATGAGCATGAATTCTCTACATAACAAATTATAAAATATTTCAGGAGGGTGAGGGACAGTTTTATGGCACAAAGTCTCATTTTATAGCCATTTACTGTCTCTTAGCACTGTTGAGTTTTCTATTGCTATAACTGATAGGGATGCTCATGCCCATCTATAGTGTGCGACTAGATTGTACCTTCACCTGTCTCACATGCATATACAAGTACTTGTTAAAATCTGGCTCTACTAATATTGGTTCTGAAGATGGGATGTATTTTAGTTGTTTAAAAGTTTCTTCTGCTTCATCTGGCCATTTAACCTTCAAGGGAGCCTTTATGTTAGATCAGTCAGGGGGTGTGCAGTGATAATAAAATAATGAATAAACTTTTGATCTAATGTTGCCTTTTTCTTTCATTCTTCAAACTTTGGGTTTCAGATCTGACCTCCAGTCCAACTGCGGCCACTTCTCAGACTTTGGATCTGTAGCTCAAGGTGCTCCTCTTACCCATAATCCTTTCCTATGCCTCACATTACCACAGATCTCATTTGCTGTTTTTGCAAATAGACATGGGTTTCTCATAGCTCAAGCATTTTTGCTGAGATAAATTTGACTATTGGTTGTTACCTTTCTTTGACAGGGTTCTTTCACGTTTTTGATTTTTTTTCTTTCCTGCCTCTTCCCCTGTGTATATATAAATATATATATATATATATATATATATATATATATATATATAATTTATATTTAGAATAATGTTGTGTTATAATAAGACCAACCAGGAACTAAAAACCAATAATTCCAAAGAGAGACGTAGTCCAAAGCCAAAAAAAAGAGAGATTTATTAGACCACAAACAAAAACTGAATTGACCTAGGTTTCGTCTTCACAATAAGACTTCTTCAGAATACTAAACCAAATCAAAGCCACACTTTATATATAATTACAAAAACATGCCCCCTGAACCAATTCAGTTAATCATTTAAAACATTCCTTTTCCTATTTTTTATATATAAAAAACATATATGCACAAAAGATTTTTTTACATGTTATATATATAAATGAATTTATATATATAAAAATATATAAATGTGCAAAAACATATATACCTATATATTAAAAATGCAAAAATTTAAAAAAAAATAAAAATAATAAACTGGTGTTAGAAATGTATTTATAAATACAATCGAGTCTGATCAGGACTTCCCCATAATATGTTTAAGCCTAAGTATAGGCTTTATAGAACAATAATCATTAAGACCAGGATAATTTTGTGCATCTAATTTAATTTGCCACCTGAGTTCACATAGATCCAAATGGACATCTAAAGTTTTCCCTTGTAGATCATATTTGATTTGTTGTAACACACAAAATCTAAACTCATGTGTGGAATTGCTAGCAACATGCCTAGCTAAAGCATTCGTGGATTTTAGATGTTTAATGTCCAAAAGGTGTTCTCTAACTCTCTCCCTAAAAGATCTACAAGTTTTCCCTATGTAAAATGCCAAACATTGTTGGCATTTTGCCATATAAATCACATTCTTGGAAAAACAATCAAAATGACCTAAAATATAAATGTTGTAATTATTAAAATTAAATTTATGACCTGTAGGCAATATAAAAGAACAAACTGAACATCTCCCACACTTCAAATTACCTAAAGCTCTGTTAGTGGCCAAAGCCTTAGAAAGAGAGCACCTTTCAAAAATATCCTTAAACGCGCAATCTTTTCTAAAAACAAAAGCGGGACATGAACCCCACTTGATTCCAATATTTTTGTCAAGTTGTGGAATACCCCAATTCTTCCTAATCATATTAATTAACTACTCCGAATCCCCATTATATGTAGAAATAAATATAAATGGGGACCCGACCACTCGATCCTCACCATTAGATATACTTGTATGCTGGACTATATTATTGAAATTAAGAATAGGTTGATAAATACCTCTATCCCTTTTGTATTTAATTTCATTAAATAATTCCGTACATAAATCTTTAGAATACCCTCTATTTAAAAAAATTTTATCTTATAATTTAATTCATCCACAAATTCTTGATTGTCACTAACCATCCGGGCTGCTCTGACCATTTGGCCTTTGACAATGCCTCGTTTTTGATGGTTAAGATGCCAACTATTGTATTGCAAGTATGAATTAGAGAAAGTGGCTTTCCTATAAATGTTAGATCTAATACTCATAGAAGCCCTATCAATAGTCAATCTGACACCCAAATAAGTTATGGAGTCGGCGTCATACTCATGTGTGAAGTTTAAAAATTCTACAGTACTGTTGATATAATTAATAAATTCCTTTAAAACATCAATTTCACCTTCCCAGACGATAAAAATATTGTCCAGGTAACGTGTGTAAGCCTTGATATTTCTGTAATAAACACTGGTAAAAAGAAAATGTTGCTCCCAATAAGACATGATGTAATTGGCATAAATGGGGGCACATGCGGCCCCTATAGCCACTCCAGTGCACTGCTTGAAATAATGTTCCTCAAAGAACAAGAAATTGTTAACTAGTACTGCTTCCATTAATCTTACAAAAACATTAATTTGATCTTGTTCATATATACCAGTTGAAAATAACTGATGTTCTAACCATATGAGACCTATATCATGTGGAATTACGAAAAACAAATTGCATACATCAATAGTCAAAAAACAGTATTGTTGTTAACTTTGATAGTTTTAACCTTCTCCAAAAAATCCCATGAATCCTTAGATATATAGGGAAAGCATTTTAATCCTAGTTTCATATGATAATCTAAAAACTGACTAATAAAATAAGTTTTGCTCCTCTTGCCATTGACAATGGGTCTAAATTTTACGTTGTCCAGCCCTTTGTGAATTTTAGGTATACCAAAGATACCACTGACTACTGGATATAAGTTGGTCATAAATTCAAAATCTTTTTTCTGTTATCTCCTCTTGATGAAGCATATCTTCCAACATGAAATCCACCTTTTTGAAGGCAACATTAATTTCATTCATAGTAACTTCAGTATATACATCATCATTCAGCATAGACATCATAATATTCACGTAGTCATTATTATCCACTATGACCACCCCATTGCCCTTATCTGGCTTCATAATACAAATATTGTCAATTCTTGATAATTCATTAATCAATTTAGCCTCATCGTCGGTTAAATTAAATGGTATACACCTTGACGATTGTTTAAAATGCTCCCTAATCTCTGTTTCACATATTTTATCAAAAATAGCAACCATAGGATTCATGGGTGGATTAAATTGGCTCTATTTTGATAGAACTTCCTGCTTATCAAAACCACCCACATCACCAAAATATGCTTTTAAATTTATCTTGTGTACAAATAATTTTAAATCTAAAATGGTATCCACCAAATTTCATTTTTTTACAAGGGACAAAGGTAAAACCCTTAGAAAACAAATTAACATAATCCATATTAAAAACATGGTGAGAATAATTACAGTTTAAAATCGTGTGCCTGATTTTCCAAAATATCAGGATGGCTCAGAAGGCCGCTTTGTAACTGTTCAAACCCATTACCTTCAAACAATGACATACCTAAAACATCAGAACTATTCTTACTATCAGGTGAAACCTGATCAAGTGTTATTTGCCCACCCAACTGTGACTCTTGATAAACAATTGACCCAGGGGATAAAATTACTCCATGTATACTACTGTTATCAAGATCATGTGAATTAATAATATTATCAATGATAGATATTTCCATATCCTGAGCCGGCATCGAAATAACACTGCTGTTACCCTCGACAGAACCAATGACATTCACATTGCAATTAAAAGAAAGAGCAGAATAAGAATTAACCCCAAAATTGGAAAACTCATCTACAGCTGTATCCAAATTAGGTTTTGTATTTGTAAGTTCCCCCTGAACAGAATATACACTTAAGTCCAGTAAGGCGTGCACATGCTCCCCGGCGTTCTCAAACTGCTGAAAATTCAAATCGCTATCCATTAAATTGTTCGAGGAATCTATAATTGCACAGACGCAAAAAACAGGACGCCTACTAACTGAACATTCATCCATAGTCATGCCATCGTTGGGACAACCATAAGTCTCCAAATCAGGCACAATGAGTAAGTTAGAACTGCCAGAGAAATCACACTTGACAACAAGCATATTAAATGTACAAATATCTGAGGCAGCACAAAAACCCACTGCCTCGTCATTGCCAGTTACCTACGTTTCCTTGCAGTTTCGTGGGGGTTCCTTGAGGTATACCAAATCTTGGGACGCGCCCCTGTCCGACCATAATCTCTCTCCTCATGTGGTGGCTCCCTGTTGCGAATCCTCTCTGAACGCCTTGGGCCTTCCGCTAAAGGGCTCCCCGCTCTATTGGTGGAACTTTTATGACTCGCATGCTTCCCCGATGACATGATGTTATCACTATCCACATCTTGATTCGCCGATACATCTCGGTGGCCACGCCTCCGTTGATTACCATTGGATTGGGGGTAAACTGTATCCAAATTGTATGCCTTAATGTCCCGATCTATCTTCTGCAGTTTCTTTTTGAAAATAGTAGCAACTTTTGTCCACTTCATTTAAAATATTGGTATAATTTGTATAATATTGATCAAACAACAAATCTTTAACAGTACTGCCATTGATTCGTTCAAGATCAACAAGGTATGCATCAATTTTAAGCTGGTTAAATTTCACCATAATGCCCTAATATCCAAACCAGCTTTATTAAAAAGAGCATGTAGCTCATTAATCATCTCTATATTACCATCTATTCCGTTCGGATATCTCCATACTCGTAAGCCTTTCGGCACTAGTCCCAACTCAATATTTCTAAGCAAATAACTATTTTCCAGTTGAGTTCTCTTTAATTTAAACAGCTTACTCTCAAATAACTTAAGCTGTTCAGCAATAGTCTGATTGTTATGGGCTTCACATCTTTTTTTACAATTACCGGTTTGAAAACTAAATACATTGTTTTTCCAACGTTCACTATTAAGGACTGCAGTGTTTCCCCACCTAAAACTTGTGGGGTCTGATTATTGTCCTTGTCTACAGTACTTACAGCATTGTTACCATTAGAATTGTCCATAGAAACAATAATAGGTGTGGCTTGTGTAAGCGGAAAACCCAAACTGCCCGTATCACAGATTATCGAATCCGATTTACGTCCTTCTGTCAAAGATTTAATTTGTGCAGTATGCTATTTCAATTGTTCATTAATTTGATGCAGTAAATCCTTGATTTCAGCCGAGGAAACTACGTTCTCCATGCCGTGACACAATAAGACCAACCAGGAACCAAAAAACAATAATTCCAAAGAGAGACGTAGTTCAAAGCCAAAAAAAAGAGATTTATTAGACCACAAACAAAAACTGAATTGACCTAGGTTTTGTCTTCACAATAAGACTTCTTCAGAATACTAAACCAAATCAAAGCCACACTTTATATATAATTCCAAAAACACATCCCCTGAACCAATTCAATTAGTCGTTTAAAACATTCCTTTCCCTATTTTTTTATATATAAAAAAAATATATGCACAAAAGATTTTTTTTACACATTATATATATAAATTAATTTATATATATAAAAATATATAAATGTGCAAAAACATATATACCTATAAATTAAAATTGCAAAAAATTGAAAAACAACAAATCAAATATGATCTACAGGGGAAAATTTTAGATGTCCATTTGGATCTATGTGAACTCAGGTGGCAAATTAAATTAGATGCACAAAATTATCCTGGTCTTTATGATTATTGTTCTATAAAGCCATACTTAGGCTTAAACATATTATGGGGAAGTCCTGATCAGACTTGATTGTATTTATAAATACATTTCTAACACCAGTTTATTATTTTTATTTTTGTTTTTCAATTTTTTGCATTTTTAATATATAGGTATATATGTTTTTGCACATTTATATATTTTTTATATATATAAATTAATTTATATATATAACATGTAAAACATTCTTTTGTGCATATATGTTTTTTATATATAAAAAAATAGAAAAAGGAACGTTTTAAACGACTGATTAATTGAATTGGTTCATGGGGCGTGTTTTTGTAATTGTATATAAAGTGTGGCTTTGATTTGGTTTAGTATTCTGAAGAAGTCTTATTGTGAAGACGAAACCTAGGTCAATTCAGTTTTTGTTTGTGGTCTAATAAATCTCTTTTTTTGGCTTTGGACTATGTCTCTCTTTGGATTTATGTTGTGTTATAGTTGTTGCCTTCTTCTAGGCCTATTCCTTCTTCTTTCATTACTCCTTTGAGTACTTTTTGGTATCATTGTTGTTTTTATTCCTTCCCAAGTTTGTGGGAATTTCTTGATACCATCTTTGGTATCCTGTTCTGCTCTTTAATTGTTTCTATTTTGATGTTTATTTTTTTTTATGGTCAGGATGTCAGATAAACCTCCAGGATTTAAGAAATGTACTTCTTGTGGGCATAAAATTCCCAACTCAGATGCGAGTGTGCATATTACTTTGGGGCCACCCATCTTGAAGTTGAATGTGACATTTTTTCTGGCTTTTCAACCGTAGGATCCTGGTTGAATACCAGAGCAAGCTTATTTGAAAAGATTAACTGCCTTATTTTTCTTTTGCTTGTAGTGTATCTGGAGCCTCCCCTTACACTGCAAAACCTGCAGAAAAGTCTCCAGGAGAAAAGGTGATGAGTCCAAAGACAAGCCAAAAGGAAATTCTAAAGACTAGAGGAAGCACTTCCACTGAACGCTGTCCTCACTCAGCACCGACTTCAGCTCCTCCACCGAAGATTTTCGGATCCATCCACTGCTTCAGATCTGCTGCATTCACACAAGTTCCTACCCCATAAACAGCCTGATTTTCACTTGAGCCAATTTAATTCACTGTACTTTACTGCAAGAAACTCCTTTTAGGGTTTCTAGGCCCCCATCCACCTCCTCCTCCTTCAGGTATACCAGGAGCCTGTCTGATGCTGATGTGGACAGTATGAAGAGGAAGTTTTTCATGACCCAGATACAGTTGGGAGTTCTACCATCTCTGTCTCCCATAAGAACCGTGAGCTTCATCCACTCCAAGCACCTTTTGTTGACTTCTGCTTTTTTCCACCCTTCGGCTGCAGAGGTTCAAAGTCTGAGAATTCTGGGATTGTCTGGGTCAAATATGAAGAACTAGCCTTTGACTCCATCATCTTTTTCTGATTCATCCAGCGCCGACCTTGTCATAGCTGGAGGGATGTCAGAGCCATAGCTTTGGTGCCAGATCCAGGGGTAGGAGTTCAACTCAGAGATTTTCAGAGCTGTCCCTTCCCCTCAGGGCCTTGGTGCTTGACTGTTTATCTCCAACATCTGTATCAAGACAGTTTCCTAGGATTCTCTCCGTAGGTGGCTTTGACTTCTACTGGAGTGGTCCTGGGTTCCTCATCAGTGTCTACTTTTGAGGCATGTGGCGAGAGCTCACAACATGTCTGGAGACAGGGCTTCCTTACCCCTTTTGGGTTCACCACAACTGTCTGCCCTGGGTCCTGAGCCTGCTCATTCTGTCCCATTAGGGCAGCTGGCCCTTTATAGTCTTGAGGCAGTCCTTTTGCAGGACTCTTCACACACTTCCAGGTCTTCCTTGGATTATCCCTGTGATGACCGTGCCCTGGCCCAGCAATCAAGGAGCCTCAATCCCCACTACTAACACCAGGGAGGTTGTCTCCTAGAAGAGGAAAGGATAACTAATACCCACAGTAAAGTACAATTTCCCTTAAGTGCGCACAGAGATCACAGTCAGTCTGGGGCAGGTTGCTCCTTTGCTCACCAGGTCCCCAGTAAGACTCCCCAATGGCACAGCTCTAGGGTCCAGGTCTCAGCCTAACTGGGCAAGCTAAAACCTCCAGTACCCTCTCTGTCTAACCAGTGCTTCGTGTCCCTGCCAAGTAGTTGACAACACACACACACACACACACACACACACACACACACACACACACACACACACACACACACACACACACACACTTTGAGTTAAGTATTTATACAACTTCACAGACTCTCCTGGGAAAGGCTGACACAAATTTTCCAGCTGTGCCCCTTTACCCAGATTATATGGTAGTAATTACTGCCACCACCCAGTTAATATCAGCTACTAAAAGGCCCTTAAAAGGGTGTCCATTTATTACTGTGCAATATTAATATCCAATGGTAGTATGACTAACAGTCAAGGCTTACTTTAGAGTGGCCTATTACAATAACTTCTTTAAATATACAGTGTACTCTAGGGCTTATCTCTACACAAATCAGCCACAGGTAGAAGGTTTTAAAAAATATTTAATAATAAATAATTAAAACACAAGACAAAACTACTACACCACAGAGATATCCAAGAGTTCACAGATCACACCGAAACTTAAAATAGTATAGTAGGACAGGTCTGATTTCAAAGAAAAATGCCCAATTAATCTTTACTAGCTTTAACTATTCCTACAGGAAATCACAGTGCTAAGACTTGCATGTGATCATAAGGCAGAGTACTGATAAGTGGATATCCAAGATCAAAATGCTTTCAGTCTCTTGTGAGAAATAGTATTTAAACATTACTAACAAACATGTCTCTAAGGGCCTCCCAAAATTACATCATTTTTGACACATAGGTTTTCCCAGGCAAACAAACTGCATTATTTAGCAATCTAACACCTGCACAGAAACTTACAACAATAGAAGACATTTCACATGTATATGCTAGCAGAAACCAGAGCAATAAAACACATTCCCCATCTAAATTCTGGTCATAAACTTTAGCCTTAAAACAATGGACATGAAACCTTCATCTGGCCGCACTGGAACTGACTTGTAAAACATTAATAAGATATTTTCAACTTAAAAAGACACATTTGAAATACTTGGCTTGGTTTTCCTTACAGCATATGGCAATGTTGCAACAATCTTGAAGTTCACATTTTACAGTGTTTTCTTACATTTAAAAACACAAGCCTGTATTTTACATTTATTTATACAGTTGATAGAATTATGTATCAAATTCTATTTGACTAGGCTGGCAGCCTTCGCCCATCTTTCCCCAATCGTCACATCTCTTTCCCACCCGGGGAACTCGAGCAAGTTTTTCAAGTGCCCCTCGAGAAACATCGCTTGAGAGTGTCAGGTCTATCTGGGTGTACCTCACCTCATTCCCTGTCTTGAGAGCCCATCTGCATTGGCATTGCTACTCCCACTGCGGTGCTGCACTGACATATCATATGCTTGCAACCCCAGACTCCATCTTAGCAACTTGGCATTTTGTTGACTGGCTCTGTTTAACCATGTTAGAGGGTTGTGATCTGTCATCACAGTGAATTTTCTTCCATACAGATAAGGCTGAAGTTTTTGTGTGCCCACACTATGGCTAGACATTCCTTTTCTACTGCTGCATAGCATTCCCCCTGGGGTTGGAGCCTACGACTGAGATAAACCACTGGGTGCTCTTCTCCCTCTGAAGAAATCTGGCTAAGTACAGTCCTCACCCCATAGTTTGAAGCATCCACCTGCACAACAAAGTTTTTGCAGTAGTCTGGACTGGCTAACACAGGGGGGTCCTCCCAAAGCTTCCTTAAGCTTCTGAAATGCCTGCTCACATGCTGGGGTCCACACTACCTTATCTGGCCTGTTCTTCCTTGTCAGGTCTGTAAGGGGAGCAGCTATGGTACTATAATTGGGAACAAACTCCCTGTAGTACCCTGCCATCCCTAAGAATGCCCTCACCTGCTTTTTGTTAACAGGTACAGGCCATGCCTGAATAGCTTCCACTTTGGCAGGTTCTGGTTTCATCTTACCACTCCCCACTTTGTCCTAGATAGGAGACCTCTGCCATACCCACCTCACATTTGCTTGGCTTAATGGTCAACCTTGCCCTCTGTAGTCTGCCCGGCACCTCCCTGACATGCTGAAGGTGCTCTTGCCAGGAATGGCTGTAAATAGCAATATCATCCATGTAAGCAAGGGCAAACCCTCCTGCTCCTGCTAAGATATGATCTACCAGCCTCTGGAAAGTCACTAGGGCATTCTTCATCCCAGAGGGCATCTTTGTGAACTCATACAAGCCAAAAGGAGTCACAAAGGCTGACTTCTCTCTACCGCTGGGAGTCAAGGGCACCTGCCAGTAACCCTTGGTAAGATCAATGGTTGTAAGGTACTTAGCCCCTCCCAGCTGCTCTAGGGCCTCATCTGACCTAGGCATGGGGTAAGCATCCGATTCTGTGTGACTATTTAATTTCCTGTAATCCACACAGAACCTGGTGCTGCCATCCTTCTTTGGCACCAACACCACTGATGAGGCCCAGGGACTCTTGGGCTATTGAATCACCCCTAGTTCCAACATCTCCTGTACCTCTTCTCTCAGGGTCTGTTTGACTCTCTCAGGCACCCTATAAGGGGCCTGCCTGATAGGCCTTTGGGATCCTGTATCCACCTGGTGCTGCACCAGCTGGGTGCTCCCCGGTTTCCCATTGAACATGCCCCCAAACTCCAGCAACACTGCTCGGATTTCTCTAACCTGTATAGGAGATTGCTGCTGGGACATTGCTACCCCTTCCACTGAGGTGTCCGCCCGAGCCTCACTGAAGAGATCAGTCACAAGATCTCTCTCTGACTCCTTCTGTAATCCTTTGCAAATGCTCAGCACAAGGGCCTCCCTATCATGGTAAGGTTTCATCATGTTAACATAGTACAATTTGGGCCCCTGCCATCTGCCTAGCACTTCCACCATGTAGTTAACATCATATACCTTTCTTACCACCTTGTTGGTCCCTTCCAAGCTGCTTGCAACTTGTTGTGTCTGACAGGAATGAGAACCATCACCTGCTGCCCTACAGCATACATTCTAGCATTCATGTCATACCATACCTTTTTCTGTTGATCTTCTGCCAGGTTCTCCTGGGCCAGGCCCATGAGTTCCCTGAGCTTTTTCCTGAGGTTCAGGACATATTCCATAACAGACTTATTGTGAGACTCACCTTCCCACTCATCTCAAATTAAATCTAGAAGTCCCCTCACCCTATACCCATACAGCAACTCAAAGGGTGAAAAACCTGTGGATTCCTGGGGAACCTCTCTATAAGCAAACAACAGATGGGGCAAATATTTGTCCCCACTCCCTCTTAAACTGATCTGCAAATGCCAGTAGCATGGACTTGATTGTAGAGTTTAACCTCTCAACAAGACCATTAGTCTGGGGATGGTAGGGGTGGTCTTCATGTGCTTCACCCCACAGGACTTCCACAGACAAGCCAGCAGGTCTGACATAACATTGGCATCTCTGTCAGACAGTATTTCCTTTGGTAAACCTACCCTGCTGAACATCTCTAGCAAAACATTTGCCATATTCTTGACCTCAGTGGAGGACAAAGCCACTGCCTCAGGGTATTGTGTAGCATAATCTACAATCACTAGGATATACTTTTTCCCTGTGGAACTTGGGGTACTCAGAGGAGCCACAATATCCTTAACTACCCTCTGAAATGGCTCCTCAATCACAGGCAAAGGCATCAAAGGAGCTCTCACCTTGTCTCCTGCCTTGCCTACCTTTTGGCACTGCTCACAGGTCCTGCAGTACCCTGTTACATCTCTGGAAATTCCAGGCCAATAGAAGTTTTGCATAACATTCCTCTATGTATGTTTTATACCCATATGACCTACAAAGGGAATATCATGGGCTATGGCTAGAAGCGCCAGATGGTAAGTTCTAGGCACTACCAACTGCTGTACTCTCTCACCTTCTAGTCCTCCCTCAGGGGTCCACTCATTGTACAGTAACCCTTTGTTCCAGTATACAGATTCCCCCTTCCCTTGAGAATCAGGTGCCTCCCTAGCTACCTGCCTCAGGCCTTGGAATGTAGGGTCTGAGAGCTGAGCCCGTGTCAAGTCTCTCCTTGTAACCTTTCCCAGCTCCCCTTCCACAGGAAGTCTGGCATAATCTGACAGCGGTGCCTCATGTTAAGCCTGGGTACTACTACTTACTTATACCTTTGCAGTTACCCTGTCCAAGGGAACATCAGTAGCCACAAGCAGCTGTGGCTCATATTCACTCTCACTGCTACAGCATAGCTCACTCCCTGAAGTAACCTCCTCAGCAGTCCTGGCTGCAAGTATGCAGTCTGTCTGGGTCTCCCTCAGGCTTTCAGACCCACATGCTTGTCTCCTAGCCTCACTGCATGCAACTGCATAAGAATATAGTACTGCCTCATCCAAATCCTTCCCTCTCAGGACATCTGCAGGATGGTAGTTCCATACCCCCTGTTGTCTCAAGACAACACACTGTTGGCATTTTGTTTTTCCCACTTACTGGCTCCCTCACCTTTGGTTCCCCACCTTGCCTTCGTGGAAATCTGTATGCCACATGGCCCCACTAGTTGCATTCAAAACATTTAACCCTTGCTCCTGGGCATGTACCTGGACTTGGTGGCTTCCCCTACTACTGGCGGATTCTGTTGGGGGCCGTCTGTACTGTGCACCATGGGTTCCTTTAGTCCCATGAGCAGTACTGGGGGTCCCTTTCCTGTGCAGGACTGCCCTGCTTGCTAGGTATAGGTCTTCCCTCTTCCCCAACTCCTCTGAAGTAGTAGCACACTGTTTATCCGCTAACCAGCTCCTCATGTCCTCAGGTAAAGTGCTAAGGGCTTGTTCCCTTACCAAAAGGTCTGCCAGCCCTTCAAAAGTGGTGACCTGACATCCACTCATCCAGCTATGAAAATATGTAGTTCAGCAACATGTTCGCATACATTTTCATCTGCCTTGCATCTATGCTCACAAAACTTTTTCCTATACATTTCAGGTGTTAGTTTAAAACATTCTAATAAATGTCTTTTTACAGCAGTATAATCAAAACAGTCAGTGTCATACATTTTTGCTAAAGAAGTTACAGCTTTACCATGGAGTAAGGGGGGTCAGGAACTGTACCCAGAACCCTTGGTCAACTTCATACTGTTTACATACCCGCTCAAACTTATGAATGAAGCTATCAGCATTATCCCAGTCTTTAAACTGTGGAAGAAATGTACTGACCTTTTGTGCTTCTGGGGTCCAGTTACTCCCTTCCCAATTACCTCCATGACTCTGATGAAGAATCAGCATTTCCCTGTCATGCCTCCTCTGCCATTCATTTTCCTCAGCTTGTAGACTCCTCATTTTCTCGGCTGTTTCTAGTTCCATACGCCTGGCCTCAAACACAAGTCTCTTTAGCTCCAGCTGGATTTTTAAGTCCACTGCAGAAAGGTTGAGCTGTCCATTCTCCCAGGATATTGTATCTCCACTGTTAGTCTGATTGTCCTCCATGCTGCTGTTTTCTGATGCAGCTGTAACCAAGGCTGCAATCAGGTCTGCTTTAGTCAGGTTTCCATACACCGGTCCCCAAGCCTGACACATCTCCACCAGCTGGCTCCTTGTCAGCTTTCCATACTCTTCTGCTGACATGCTGCCTGCTCACCCTGACTAACATTAAGCTAACAGAAGAAATAAACAATTGTGATCTGAACTCTGAGTATACACTGCGTGGCTGTTTTAGAGTACAAAACACTTTTAGGATCACTGTACATAAGCTACAGGAATTCACTCTCCCCACACCACTACAAGCCAATTAGTATGTGAAGTAGATCCCACTACTGCCAAACACTTGTGACGACCGTGCCCTGGCCCAACAATCAAGGAGCCTCAATCCTCACTACTAACACCAGGGAGGTCGTCTCTTAGAAGAGGAAAGGATAACTAATACACACAGTAAAGTACAATTTCCTTTAAGTGCACACAGAGATCACAGTCAGTCTGGGGCTGGTTGCTCCTTTTCTCACCAGGTCCCCAGTAAGACTCCCCTCTGGCACACCTATAGGGTCCAGGTCTCAGCCTAACCTGGGCAAGCTAAAACCTCCAGTTTCTTCTCTGTCCAACCAGTGCTTCGTGTCCCTGCCAAGTAGCTGACACAACACACACACACTTTGAGATACGTTTTTATGCAACTTCACAGACACTCCTGGGAAAGGCTGTCACAGATTCTCCAGCTGTGCCCCTTTACTCAGACTATACGGTAGTAATTACTGCCACCACCCAGTTAATAATATCAGCTACTAAAAGGCCCTTAAAAGGGTGTCCAATTATTACTCTGCAGTATTAATATTCAATGGTAGTATGACTAATAGTCAAAGCTTACTTTAGAGTGGCCTGTTACAATAACCTCTATACATATGCAATGTACTCTAGAGCTCATCTCTACACAAATCAGCCACAGGTAGAAGGTTTTAAAAAAAATATTTAATAATAAATAATTAAAACACAAGACAAAACTACTACACCACAGAGATATCTAAGAGTTCACAGATCACACAGAAACTTAAAATAATACAGTAGGACAGATCTGATTTCAAAGAAAATACCTAATTAATCTTTACTAGCTTTAACTATCCCTACAGGAAATCACAGTGCTAAGGCTTACATGTGAGCATAAGGCAGAGTGCTGATAAGTGGATATCCAAGATCAAAATGCTTTCAGTCTCTTGTGAGAAATAGTATTTAAACATTACTAACAAATATGTCTCTAAGGCCCTCCCAAAATTACATCATTTTTGATACTTATGTTTTCCCAGGCAGAAAACTGCATTATATAGCAATCTAACACCTGCACAGAAACTTACAAAAATATGAGACATTTCACATGTATATGCTAGCAGAAACCAGAGCAATAAAGCACATTTCACATCTAAATTCTGGTCATAAACTTTAACCTTAAAAAATGGACATGAAACCTTCATCTAGCCGCACTGGAACCGACTTGTAAAACATTAATAAGATCTTTTCAACTTAAAAAGACACATTTGAAATACTTGGCTTGGTTTTCCTTACAGTAGATGGCAATGTTGCAACAATCTTGAAGTTCACATTTTACAGTGTCTTCTTACATTTAAAAACACTAGCCTGTATTTTACATTTGTCTATACAGTTGATAGAATTATGTATAAAATTCTATTTGACTAGGCTGGCAGCCTTCGTCCATCTCTCCCCAGTCGTCACAATCCCCTTGAGGAAGTTCCCCAAAAGCATATATGCAAGAGGAGGCACATTGGTTCCCCACAGGAATCTTTAACAGAAAACACTGACTTTGATGAAGAGGAGGGGTCCCCTGGGTCACCCCTTGAGGATGTCTCATTCTGAGAAATTCTCTGTCCTCTGAGACAGAAACATGGTTGGTCTTTCAAAGCCCTTTCCCAGGAGGAGTATGTGTTTGTTGATGCTTTCAGAACTGGCTCAGCTACATCGTAGGTGATACCCCCACTGGATGGCATGCTGGACCTTATTTCCTATCAGGCTTGGAAGGATCTGCATACGACAGAGAAGTTTCCGAAGATAGTCCCTCTTCCAATGCCCATAACAGGGAGTCTAGGGCACTGGACAGATTTGGGAAGCCTATTTCTGGTTCAGTGACCTTTGCCCTGTTGTTGCTGAATTATATGGCACATTTCATGAGGTTTCAGAGGTATTTGATGAAGGAGCTTATCAAATCTCTTTCAGGGTCCATGTCAGTGGAGAATAACAAGACTTTATCTTAGCAGCTAGCCCCCTTCAGTCCCTATCAAATGCCTCTGTCCATCTGAGTTCTCATGCTGCAGAAGGCATTTCCAGAGCAGCAGGTTCAGGCATTACTGTCAGAAGGCATGCCTGGATGCACTTATGTGACTTTATGGAGCCCTACAAGATGTCCTGCATCAATGCATCTATTGATAGATCTACCTTATTTGGACCCAAAGTTGAAGAGATCTTCTCCAGGAGTGAACAGGATGGGGAAAACCCTATCTTCCTTGAGATGCATTTTTCTATCCCTCAAAGTTTTCTCTAGAAACCAGAAAGGAGATAGAAAAATGTGCTTCTGGAAATCTCAAGGTTTCTCTCAGGACTCCCAGGGGAACTGTAATGGCAGACATCAACCATGAGGCAAGGGGGGCCTGCATAACCAAGGTTTCCGAGGTCCCTTTTTAGGGAAACCTTTTCAACACCCCTGAATAATTGCCTGACTGCTGCACTCTGGTGGTTGTTTGAGAGGCAGTTTTGTTTGCACCCAAAAGCCTGGATGTCCATCACCAAAGATGTCTGGGTGCAGAGAATAATTACTAGAGGGTGTTGCATTCCTTTTCCCTTGCCCTACCTATTCACCCATGAAAAAAGTATTGATACATCACCCCATCAGAGCTAAGAAGCAGCCTTAGAGGTGGAAAAGCTGCAAAGAAAGAGTCATCCTTAAGGTCCTATCAGACCAGTGAGGATTTGGAACTTATTCTAGATACTTTTTGGTGCTAAAGAAGATGAGACCTTGGGCCAGTTTTGGACCTAAGCCACTTAAAAAAACAGTTGGACAAACACTTCAAGTTCCAGATGGTCATCTTTCAGTCCAGTCTTCCTCTATTGAGAAAACATGATTGGATGTGCTCAGTAGATCTCCAAGATATTTACTGTCGCATAAAAATAGACAGATGATCCAGGAGATACCTTCCCTTCCATGTGGCAAACTGCTATTTTCAATTCAGAGCCTTGCCATTCTGTCTTACCACAGCCTTTCATGGTGCTCACCAAATGCATAGCAATAGTTGCAACTCATTTGGGGATTGCTGTGATTCCAGGTGTTTCCTTACCTTGACAACTGACTCCTCATTGCTCCTACCAGGCATCTACTAACAGGTGCCAGGGTCTACCTGCTCCATTTATGTCTACACCTGGGCATCAGAGTCAACTACAACAAATCTCACTTCCTTCCCACCCAAACCCTGGAGTTCATAGCGGCTCATCTGGATACTGTTTCTCAAGTAGCTCGGCTTTTCCAGTCCAGATAATCCAAATTACAGCTTCAAGTGAAGAATCTACTAACTCTCCAGTCACCACCAGCCAGGCTAGTTCTTCAGCTTCTGGAGTCAGTGGCAGCCTCCATAACCTTTTTACCCATAGCGAGGTACTAAATAAGAGTGCTACAGTGGACTCTGGCTGTCCATTAGTCAAGAATCGACATCCCATGTCAATGTCATTTCCCATTCGAATCGCAAGGATCTGCTGACAGCATATATCCTGGTGGATCCACCCTCTAGATGTTTCACTGGGCTGCCCCTTTGTACTTCCATTGCCCAAGGTCATGATGACCATGGCCATTTCCCAATTGGGGGGGGGGGGTGCATTACCTATGATAGACAGTCTTAAGTCACATGTTCCCCTTAGAGGCCAACCTTCACATCAGTGCCCTAAAGATAAGGGCAGTTCTTGAAATGCATTGCATGCATTTCAGGACATTCTTCCTCAAGGGACAAATGCATTCCAGATGGACACCATGTCAGTGGTCTGGTACATCAACAAACAGGGAGGACCTATTCTTACCCTTATGTTGGGAAGCAATGAGTGTGGCAGTTGGTGATCTCTTCCAACTGCTTTCCTTTAGCAGAGCACATTATGGGGGAGTCCAGCATTTTAGCTGACAAACTGAGCAGATGTATTCTAATTTCTCATGAGTGGTTTGTTAATCCCTCAGTGGTGGAACACATTTTTCACCAATAGGGCCAGACATGCTGCGACCTGTTTGCTTCTCCACACAATTCCAAATGCAGCAGGTTTTTTGTCCTAATCCTCCCCGAGGGAGAGTCACTGAGAGATGTTTTGATTCACGATTCTCGCCCACTGTGCTCCTATATGCCTTTTCTTCCACACCTCTCATATCAAAGTTTTTACGGAAAGCTGAGCAAGGTGATCCACATTGCTCCATTCTAGCTTCAAGAAGTGTGGTTCCCATTCTTCTGGTCTCATCTGATATGCCCTCCTTGTGTTCTAGGTACCCTTCTGGATCTTATGTCTTACCCCTCTGGGCTACCTCACCAGGACGTTCAAGCCCTCGGGTTGACTTTATAGTTTCTCCACTTCTAATGATGGCTAGGTAGTCCAGGCATTCTTCCAAGGTTTTGCACATCTGTACTACTGTGCAAAAAGTCAATACTAGGAAGATATGCAAGAGAATATGAAAACAATTTTCTATTTGGGCTTGCAAGAGAAATCTAGGCCCATTTTCAGTACCCATTCCAGCAGTTTTAGAATTCCTGGCTTCCCTTTTTCATAATGATACAAGTTACTCTACAAAGTACAGCTGGCTGCACTCTTAAATTCCCATGTAGGCAAAGATCATTTGTCATTGGCTTCTCTTAGGTTATGCAAGGCCTTCCTTTTGCTCAGGCTACCTATCAAAGACCCTACCTGTCCTTGAGATTTGATGAATCTCTAGTCCAAGCCTTAACTCAATCTCCCTTTGAAGCCACAGTAAAGGCTGATCTAAATTTTTTGTCCTGGAAAAGCATTTTTCCAGTTGCCATTACATCTGTTAGAAGAGTATCAGAACTTCAGGTCTCATCTTACCAGACACCTTATATCATTTTTCATAAAGAGAGTTTTTCTGTACATCAACCCATCTTTTATTCTAAAAGCAGCTTCTAAATTTGCCCTTAACCAGTCCATTAATTTAATAGTGTTCTCCCCAAACTTCTTCCATAAAAAATAACTTTATTTATTGGATGTACACAGACCGTTAAGATTTTATTTCCATAGAACAAAACCTTTCATGAAATCAGAACAATTATTTATTTAATTTTCAAAAGCTAAACTGGAATAGTCCATGACAAAAGTTAACATTAGCATAATGGCTCACTGAATGTATTTCTTGTGTGTATGAACATGAGGGCTTGCCTTTACCAAAGCCACCATGAACTCATTCTGCAAGGTCAGTCACCACTTCTTCCGCTTTCTTATCCAGAACTTGTATAAATGACATTTATGCTTCTGCTACTTAGCTCATTACAAGTTGGACTTAATTTCTAGCAACAGGGCAGTGTTTGGTTCTGCCATACTTTGTAATACCCTTCCATGAGACTATGCTGGGTTTGACCCTTGCTGAGGACTCTGTCCCAAACGTTGAATGGATGAAAAAGACAATATCAGATATGAAAGTTATGTACTCGCCATAACAATGCATCAGTTTTTTCTGTTTTTGTCCTTTCTCAACCTACCCTCCCTCCTTCCTCCTTTCGCTGGAAGAAAATATTTATTTGGTCTTCTGGTATGACCTGAAGGTATTTTCCTTTTGGTCTGTCCTTTTCTTTGCTCCAGATATTCCTCTTGTCATGTTTATAGATATTTATAGAGTTGTTTCCATTCTGTATGTTTATATCTAAGGGCAAACTTGATCTGAGGTAATTTGGGGCTTAAAAGAAGATTATGGGTAAGGGGAGGTGCTTGAGCTACTGATCCAAAGTCCGAAAAGTGGCTGATATCGGATCTGAGAACAGAACAGAAACCCAAAGGTTAAAGAATGATGAAAACAGACAATACAATTGCATCAATATGGTGGGTACATAACTTGTACAATGGCTAAGCAAACCCAAAATAGCACAAGCCTGTTTCATAGTAATTGGAGTGGGATACATTTGCACTTCTTCAATTTTCTAAGTTTGTGGTTTCACTATCTCTCAACCTATTAAAAAAATACTTTTGTCTTTTCCCGGTTAGTGGTCGCCACAGCGGAACTCCGGTCTGCTCATGATTGGCAGTGGATTCTTACAGTGCCGAGTTGCCAGCCCAACACCCAACCTTCAATGAAGGCACGCCCATTCAGGCCCGCACCTGCCTGCATGTCTTTAATGTCACTCTACCGCAAGGAGGACATGCAGACTCCACACATAAGGCGCTCCAGCTGAGAATCGAATGGCAGAACCTCTTGCTGTGACGTGACAATGCTAACCGCTGCACCACCGCAGCTATTAGATTGTGCAAATATTGAAATTCTACCATTCCCAACTTGCACTTTGCTGCATTAGTCATCATCCCATCCTGGCGCAGAGAATTTAAAATGGCTTTGACTTTGGCAAGATGTATTTCCCAGTCTTTGGAGAATATTGTGATATTGTCCAGGTAGGCTCAGGACTAGCCACTTAGCAGTGTAAACATAGGCACTAGGTTATGCAGTCACAATGACTAATGTTGATTTGACACCCAAACCCCAGGGAAAAGTTGAAAATAAGAGGTTGATGACAATGACAGCAATGGTGTTGGTAGGCTGCTGCATCTCTGGTATAGTGCCTAAGAATTTTGTCCATCACCTTCTGTAATGTTGATTATGCTCCATGGAGATCAAAAGGTGTGAAAAATGCAATTTTACTTCATCTTCTGAAACTACTGGAATTTGCCAGTAGCCTTTGGTCAGAGTAGAGAGAAACCTTGTCTATCTACCTTATTTGTTATTCAGTTCTCTCACTTGGGGCATAGGATATGGAACAGATTTAGATATACTCTGTAACTTTCAGAAATTCTCCCAAAACCTTGTACACCATCAAGCTTGGAGACTAGTGCAGTGGGATTGTTTCACTGTGTGATTCTTCAGTGATCACAAATTTGATCATTTTCTGGACCGGTTTTATAACTGCTTGGCATTGGAATTCTTGGTATTGAGTATAGTTTCAAAATGACTTTCTTACCAGGCATGTTTTTTGTATTGTGCTGAATCAACATGGTTCAACCAGACAACTCCAAAACTAAGTTTGCATTTCTGAGTACAAATTCCTTTTCTTCTTCTTTGTAAGTCATGAGTAATGTTCCATCTCTTTTGACTTTATAATGTGCTTTGGGGGCTGTAACTTCTGCAAACATGCTTACTACAGAAATTTCAGATGTTAGTCATTAGATCACTGTTGCAGTAATGTAAGGTGTAGGAGTTGTATTCTGCCAAAGACACAACAGTCAGAACGCTTCCAAAGCTTAAGGGCATATTGTATATGTCCTAACTGCTGTATAGCTTTAAGAGAGCTGTGCAAAGTCAGTGGTTAGGGAGCCAAACCTTCAGAACTTTCCTGCCATCTAAGTACATACTTTCCTGCAGGCTTTGATTGATCCATGGTTGACTAGCACTCCATTTGCAGGAGTTATTTCGTTGTTAGAGGTTAGAGCTGGTGTTTTTAGTGGTTGTCACTAAAAAATGTTTCCCATAAAGCTTACATTTCTAGTTGTGGTTAATTGTTGGGGAATACCTTTCAAAGCACTATTTTTTGTTTAGAAAAAGTTTTAATTCTCTTATCAAAATTTGTAACTGATGAATAAAACATTTTCCTTCAAAACTTAATTTTTCAGTCAAGTTGTAGTACCACCTGTCCAAGGCTCCACTTTATGATTATTGGACACTTTTCGGTAGTGACAAGGACCAGGCTTTGGGCTCTTTGGTTCTTCTCTGTCACCAATCTGCAAAAAAAAAAAAAAGTTGTACAGGAGTCTTTGGTCTTGAAGCTGGATTCTTCTTTGTATCAGTCATAGCTGAGTGACTCTGCTTTGGCTATTCCAGGTACCTCAGACTGCTCATCTCTCTCTCTTGGTTACTGGTATTGCTACTCGAGAAGCTGTTCGTCTTTCCAGTTCGAGCAAAGGAGAAACACTTTTGGGCATCAGAGGAGGGAATGGACAATGCTCTGCCGTAAAGCCTCCGTTTGTCTCTCTAGAAATAGAGAATCCCCGACAAACTGGTTTTAAGAGTGATCCATTGGGGTTACAGGTCTAGATTACTTTGTCGAATCACAATTAAACGCCTCTTCTTCGAACAACTGTTCAGTGAACATACTATTCATCTAACAAATTTTTCAGTGAAAAGTTTCCTAGGGCAAACCAATAGTTGGCCACCATCTGGAATTTGCCCTTTTCCTCACTATAGTGCGATCTCGGAATTGGTATATTTAGTTGGGGGTGTGGGTGTGGGGTATCTTTCCTTTCTCTACCAGTTTGTGAATGTTCTAACATTCAAAATGATGTCCTTTCACAACATGTTATTATTTATTCTCACTTTTAATTTTTGCTAGCTCTGATGCTTATCATCATACTCCTATAGCCTCAGATTTCAAGTGTTTTTAAGGTGTTTTGTGTCTGGATTACTCTATCAGTTCTCTCCATTGCCATGTGGGTTATCCACTGCAGCAAGAGTGTTCATAAAGTACCTGACTACAGTGATATTCTAATGCAGACTACAAAGCATTTACAATTTTTTACTTATTTAGATGACTTGTTTATCTTTGCAAAATATTTTTCAAAGTGCTAGGAATCTCCGTCTTGTGTATGAGATCTCCTTCACAGATTGGGTTTCCAGGAGAACATTCAAAAGTCTTGTTTGACTCCTTCTCACAACATTGTACTTCTGAGGTCTCTCCTAGATACTTTACTTCAGTGAGCTTTTTTTCCACAAGAAAAAGTAGATATTTAACTGTATTTATTCCTGAGTTTTTCCACTTGGTCCAGAACTTCAGCAAGAGAATTTCTCAGGATATGAGCATTCATGACATCTATGATTTTCGAGATTCCTGTAGTCAGACTCCTCACAAGAAAAATTCAGTAGAACCTAAAATCTGTATAGTCCCAACATCAGCACTCCCGACATTTCAAATTTTAATTTTAGGATTTTTTTAAAAAAGAGCTTCTTTGCTGGAGAGATAGGTTAATTTTAATACAGGTCTACTGTCCACCCAGTTTCAGCTCCAATACATTCTATAACGGATGCTTCAGACTTTGTGTGGGGAGTTGTGTCTTTTGGGGTATAAGTACTGGGTCTTTGGAGCAAAAAAGACTGATCAAAACACGTAAACGTTAGAGATGTTGGCAATTAATAAATGTGCTCAACTCTCTCAGTCATCTGTGGTCACCAGGACCACTGCAAGTGATTGTAGACAATATCACATTGATGTGGTTGGTATATAAAAAGGGGTGTTCCAGATCTTACTTTCTGTGCAGAATAGCCGTGATAGTCGTGGATATAGGGAGTCATCTCATTCTCACTTTACAGGCTTCTTATAGTCCATTAACACAAAACATTGTGGCAGACAAATTGAGCAGGACCAGAACAGACCCTCATGAATGAAAATTGAATCTGGAGGCCTTCCAGGATTTGAGCCAACTGTGGGGACACCTCGCCTACAGCTATTTGCTTCTGTTCACAGCAGACAAGTAGTAAAATTCTGCTCCAGGACACCTTGTAAGCAGGCCTGAAAAACAGATGCATTGACATTTTCTTGGACATGAATGTTCCTGTGTTTTTCCACCCTTTTCAGTGATATGCAGGGTCATTCTGAAGATTCAGAAAGATTCTCCAAAATCATTGTGGTGATTCCATTCTTGCCCAGGCAATAGTGGATGTTCATGTTTATAATCACTTCTATAGTAGCCTTAGCTGTATGGGTTATATCCTGCTAAGGACATAACAGTCTGCCAGCTTCCAAAGCACCTTCCACACACTCAAACCATTAGTCATCTTGACCTGAGCTGAAGAAAGAGGGTTTTGGACACCAAGCCCTTCAGGCCTTTCTTGCTGCAGAAGAGTGTTTCTCTTGCAGGCTTTCAAGGATTGACAGTCAGCTAACACTCTTCATTGCTGGGCAGATAAGTTCCTTTCAATGAAAAAAGAACTTTCATGCTTCACTTTTATGACATAATCTGACATTTTTCAGTGAAATTATAAAGTTTAAGTTAGGAAACAAATGTTTCTATTGTCTGTCATAAATTTTAAGCAGGGTTATTTCTTTTTACTTTATGAAAAAAGTTGCTAAAACATAATTTAAAACTATGTTTCTGTGGCTAAAGATATTATTTTACTTTTGGGGCTGTGGTAAGTGTTTAAAATGCTTTTTGTACTGTGTTTTGTGGCAGAGAAAGTAGATTTTTACTTATCTGTTTTACTAACTGCGGTCAGGTTTCCTTGGGAACCTGGCATTTTTTCATCTTTACCATGGAACAGCCTACCGGTTTCTTGGATGTTCATCGTGTTTCACTGTTGCAGTCATTACTCTTGGGTTACCCTGCTGGCAGGCTACCCTCAGTCGGCCAGAATTCCAAAGTCTAGGTCCGGCGTCGGTTGCTGTCGCCCTCCTCCCTGACGTCAGTGCGCCAGGGGTATAAAAGATGCATCCGAAGCCATTTTCTTCAGTCTTTCTTGCCGCGCGGTGCCCAAAGCAAAAGCATTTCGCAAGTGCCGGTCGACCGACTCCTGAGATTTTCAAATCCGAATTTCAGAACCGAAGTCTTCATTAAAGCTAAGTACCCCGTTGGGGAAACTTTTTTTTCTTGCTCCAGACCGATGTCAGAAAAAGTTAACAATTGTATTTTTTGTGGGAAGCAAATACCTCATAAGGATTTTCACTCTTACTGTATTCTTTGCCTAGGTCCTGATCACAACGTTGCTAGCTGTCGGTTTTGTGCTAGATTTAACCAACGCACTATTAAGCGTCGGTTCGATTTTGCATTTCATTACTTTGGCCGAAGATTTAATTATATAATGCCGTCGGACCAGCCGACAACCGGAGTTTACAAAAAACGCAAGGACAAGGAAAAGGATAGGCATCCGAGGTCCAAAACGGACGACGAGGCCTCTGCTAGGCCTGTCGCTGGTTCTCAGTGAGGTGCTTTCGCAGCCCCTGGCGCCCGCTACCTCAGAGCCACAGGCCGCTTCCGACTCCCACGTGGAGCCGACTGGGCCTCTGAATACTCCAGGTATTGGACACTCGGAAATCATTCCCTCAGTTATTTTACATTAAGAAGGTTCGTGGACTGCACTCTTGTGGGAGGAGAGGCTTGACTCTGCCCTTCTGAGCTAGGAATTTCTGGTTAAAGGCTTATAGTGCCTGCATATTTGAACTGTTTTTTACTGAAATTGGTACACCTTGTTTGCTGTAGCATAGACTAGATCCAGGCCTGCTGAATCTAGCTTTGTTTGTATGCTTGTTATTTCCCTGAAACGCTAATTCCACCTAAAACGCGGCTTTTCAGCGCTTCTGTGGATCCCTAGTGATATCTGCATTGCTTACTGTACTTATTTCCTTGTTTCACTTGAAAGAAAGTTACTGTTTGTCGTTTTTGCTTTAAGTTACCTGTAACACATTGCATTTAAGTTACCTGGCACTTGCTCACTAAAGCAATTATATAAGTCAGCACTAAAAAATTAAAAGCACTACACCCTCACAAACTCCCCTTGAGTACCTTGTTCCCCATTGGCCCTTTTTTTCAATTATAAAGGAATTCCCAATACTATTCTAGCATGTCCAAAGGTCAGTTGTCAATCTCCTCTCCGGTCCAGCTGGTGAATCTGGGAATCTTGAGGCAATGTTACAACTGCCTCATGTACACAGACAACCCTCTCCTCCTCCCAACAAATTCCAACACATATGAGAGATGCAACCATATAGCCAAACTGGAGGCTAAGCTCTCTCAACTCATTACTGGCGTAACCAGTCAGGAGGAGAAGGAAACCACACTCACTACAATTCCAGTCACACATAGACCTACCACGACAGCAAACCAAACACATAAACACACAAAAACATACTCGGAGGCTCTAAATAAAAATCTGCCTAAGCAGCAGAGACCTCCAAAGCAGACACCCAAGCAACCGCTACCCCCAAAACCAAACACGTGCAACACATAGCTCACAAAGCCAGTGTGCCGAACAGTCACAGCCCTTAAGGCTAAACAACACAGCTGATACACTTGTAATAGGTGACTCTATCGTCAGGCACACTGACGTCCCGCTCACCAGGCTGAACAAGGAGAAGGTCACGGTGAGCTGCCTGTTGGGCGCTAGGATCCGCCACATAACACAAGTACTCAGGTCACTCCAAGGCAAGTGCAAATATGACTCAGTCATTGTCCATGCTGGTGTGAATGACCTGAGACGTTCCTCCCTGGACTACATGAAAAGAGACATAGAGGAGCTCTCTGAGCATGTAGCCCAGGCCGGTATGACCCTGACCTTGAGTAGCATCTTACCCTCACCAAGAATGATGCCACAATATGAAGACAAGATGATCAATTTCAACAATTGGCTTAAGTATTGGTGTCATTCAAAGGGGATCCAATGCCTGTCAGCCTGGGATGACATGCTCGACAAGCCACGATGCTTCGCTAGGGACAGCTTGCACCTGTCACCCCTGGGCTTTCGGATATTGGCAAAGGCTCTTGCTACCCCCATAGTGCCTTTTTTAGGCAAGGCTCAAAAGACAAACCCACCTCCATAGGTACCACAAGGGATAAGAACCTTAGAGTAATGCTACTCAACGCCAGAAGTCTAAACCTCAAGATGCACGCACTTGAAACTCTCCTTAGCATGGAGAACATCGATATCTGTGCAGTAACAGAAACCTGGTTCAAGGCTCCCGAGAGCACCCCAGCACTACCAGGTTATACCTCATACCATGCTTTTCGGCCCCAAAACTTGGACCGAACCACAAAAGGAGTGGGAGTATCAATATCCGTCAAAGATACCCACACCTCCAGGTTGGTGGCACAGCACGAAGCATCAGAGACTATTCATGTGCAACTAACAGTGGGTAAAACTGCCTTCCAGTTTATAGCCTGCTACAGACCACCCTCCCAAACCCAGGAACCCCACTCGGCCTTCCTGAGAACACTGGAAAATATGAAGGTCTCTCCAAACACCATTATATTGGGCGACTTCAACTACCCAAACATAGACTGGGAGCATTACTCTAGCTCCAACACCCTAGCCCAAAGGCTCCTAGAATTTATAAACTCAAATGCTATGGAACAACTTGTTACCACTCCCACAAGAGGGGGAAAACATACTGGACCTGATCATCACCAACACGGGGACTCTATGCTCCAGACCAGAAGTGTATCCCTCACTGGTAAGATCAAACCATAAACTAAACTAATCTCACTGGATAGTCACATCCCGATCTCACCCCCTGCCCAGAAAACCACCGTGAAAAACTTCTCTAAAGCAAATTTCACACTCCTCAAAACTGAGGTGGAATCCTTCAAAGCCCCCGGGCCTGTGGAAAATACGGCCCAGACCGCAGAATCCTTTATAAACGCATTCTATGAACACCTTCAGGAATGCATGGATCATGCAATCCCAAATAAAACCAAGACCCAATCCTCCAAAGGCAGACGTCCTGTCTGGTGGACCCCAGCCATAAACAAACTATACAATAGAAGGAGGAAGCTACTACATGATAGAGCAAAATCCCAAAAAGGGAAGGCATCTCTGATCAGTATTAGCAAAAAACTACGGGCACTCATAAAATCGTCTAAGGCCAGCTTCGAGTGAAAAATTGCACAGGACACTAAGGATAATCACAAGGCTTTCTTTATGTTAGGAACCTGGGTGGGAATTCCCAGATATGCTCAGAATTAGTCCAGAATGACAAAAAATACACCGAACCCACAGACATTGCCAACATCCTAGCTGACAAGTTCAGCGCAAACTCCCTCCCTCCCCCACTAAAAGGACAAATATCTATCCCAGCAGAGTGCTGCCCCCCTGACATCTCAGATGCTCAGTTAAGAGCCGCCCTCTCCAAAGCAAAAAACACAGCATCAATGGGACCGGGCTGCGTCCTACATGAACTCCAAGAAGAGCTAAACCCAAACATAAAACTACTGTTCACTCTCAGCCTTATTACAGGATATGTACCCAAAGAGTGGCATACAGCAACAGTGGTCCCTCTCCACAAAGGTGGTGCCTCAACGGATCCTGGAAACTATCGCCCCATAAGCCTGACTAGCTTGGTCTGCAAAGCTATGGAAAGGATCATCATGGACCTCAGAAATAAAGATATTGGGGACTACAGACACTGGATCCTACCCAGTTCGGCTTTGTTAAGGGCAGATCCTGCCTCTTAAACCTGGTCGATTTCTTTGAAACAGTCACCAAGGCCATTGACGAGGGGATGGTGGTCCACACAGCCTACCTGGACCTTGCAAAAGCCTTCGATACAATACCCCACTCGGGCATTATAGATAAGCTCACCAGCTTAAATATAAACCCCTATGTCACTAGATGGGTTGCAAACTGGCTCAAGGACAGAACCCACATGGTTAGAATTGCTGGAGCCATGTCAGACTCCAAACCAGTTACAAGTGGCGTCCTACAAGGCTCAGTCCTGGGACCTCTCTTGTTCGGTATATATTTCTCAGAGGTACAGGCCAACACGGAAGGACTGTGGCTGGCCAAGTTCGCAGATGACTGCAAACTGGGCGCCATAATCGACTCTCCAGCCGACACAAGCATCCTCCAAAAGGGCCTCATAGAAACAGACAACTGGTGCCAGAGCCATGGCCTCAAGCTAAATGCCAAAATGTGTATAGTCATCCCCTATGGCAAAAACAAAGTGCCCACAAATTACCACATAGGTGGTAATCCATTAAGTACAGAAGAAGTAATTAGGGACCTGGGGACCCAAGTTGATAGCAGTCTCTCATTTGATAACCACGTGGCCAAAGTGGTTAGAAAAACATTTTATATAGCCCACCTAATCATGAAGGGATTCACATCTAGATGGGGAGGTCATCGTGCCTCTTTACTTCATCCCTCATCAGGCCCATAATTGAGTACCATGCCCCTTTTGGGATGTACCTTACCAGACACCTGCAGCAACTGGAAAGACCCCAAAAGTACCTCACCAAGAGGATCAAAGGGCTCAAACAGATGCCATATGCTGCCCGGTTAAAGAAACTCTAGCTCTACTCAGTGGCATACCGCCTGTTCAGAGGCGATCTGTGCCTGACGTATAAAGCCATGTCCAACCCAGAATTAATGGACATGCTGCACCTCAGAAAATCCAAATTCCATCAAGCTATGCGCTCGAGAGACTTGAACCTCAGCACTGAAATAAATAGGACATGCTGGATGGACAGATTCATAACCCAGAGGCTCTCTTCACTCTGGAATAAAATCCCAGTCCAGGTTAGGCAGAGTCCCTCATTGACTTTCTTCAAGAGGAATCTTGATGAGTGGATGGGAGATTGTAGGTTTACCCCGGGTATCACTTCTGTGTCACTGTTAGACAGAGGCACAGTATACTAACCTCGAAAAAGGGCATAGCAAAATTAATTTAAAATGGGTGGCAAAAACCAAACACACTCTGGCTAGGCTTATAAATGCCCTATGGCAGATAGCCTAGTATGAACCTTTGAACCTAAGATGGGTCCGGAGCCGCTGAGCAGGCATCGGCTTCTGAGGGTGTCTTCAGACCTACACAACTATATATTAAGCCATCTTCAGCTTCAAAGACAAAGACTAAAGCAGCTCTAAAGACAAAGAAACCAAGTACAGCATTCTCCTTCTCAGACTTCCATGTCTAAAAAAACAGATGCTCAAAATGGCCGAAGACCTAATTACTTTGATCAGGGGCTCCCATCACCTCCTGATAAGAGGCCTAGGCAAGAGACAGAGTATGATTCTTCTGATCAGGTTTCTATTTCTTCTGACTCCTCTTCTGAACAGGATTACTCCATGCTTCCTATGAGGATTCTGATGCTGAAGAATCCATTCCTTCAGCCTCTCCTCCTGAGGATTATTCTTTTGGGGAAACCCTGCATACCATGAGGGAACATTTCCACTGGGAGAGCCAAGATTATTCTGAATCTAAGAAAAGGCTCAAAGACTTTCTGCTACTTCCTCAGCACAGACCCCTTGCTATTCCACCTGTTCTAGACATTGTAGATGATGTATTTTCAGAGTCCGGCCTGTCCCCTGACTCTTTACCCCCTGCACCTGCTAAGCCAGACAAGATACTACAGGGTCCCGGATTCTCATAAATTCCTATATAAAAACCTCGTTGCTGACCCAGAAACTATATCTCAGGGTCCCAAAGGGGTTAAAGCTTCCACTGCAAAAAAACCTCTCCCCTCTGATAGGGATTCTAGGGCTCTAGACAGATGGGGGAAAAAAGTCTACAGTTCTGCTACCCTGGCTGTAAGGGCTTTAAATTGTCAGTTTCATATGCTTAAATATCAGCAATATTTAATGTCACTGCTTAAACAGAAATTGTTGACAAATACTGAATGTTCAGAGAACAAGGAATTGCAGGATTTATTGCATGCAGCTGAACAAGTGGGAAAGCATACTTTGGAATGTGGTTATGATTCACTGGAGGCCTCTTGCAGGGCCGCTGTTACAGGTTCTGTTATTAGAAGGCATGCTTGGTTAAAGGAACAGAATCTGCCTGATCATGTTAAAGCAAAATTATTAGATGCACCATTACAGCATGATACTTTGTTTGGTACTAGAGCAGAAGAGGTGTTGAAAAAAATGGAGGATAAAGCAAAATCCATGTAGACAGTCAAGGATCTCTTACAGGTACAGCCACCCAGGTTTAGCAGGAACTGGCCTTCTAAAAATTGGTCCTTTCCAGTGTCAGACAGACCACAAAGAGGCAGATACAGGCATCCCAGAGGCAGCTCTCAGCCCCAAGGCTCATACAGGTCTAAACAATGGGGTGCTCCTACCTCCAAAAGCGGAGAAGACAAATCACAACCTTACAGGAAACAGTCCCAATGAGTTTCCTCTACCAGATCCAAGCACTTTTCTTTTGGCAGCCCCCTTAGGGGGAAAACTAGCACTTTTTTCATCAAATTGGCAAATGGTTACCCAAGACAAATGGGTCCTGAACATAGTGTCCCAAGGCTACAGGTTCCATTTTCACACTCTACCAAGGTCAAAAGGTATGCCAGACCTGCCACACAATCAATGGGCAGAGGCACAAAAACAAATTAGAGCCCTCATGGACATGAGGGCAATTCAGCAAGTACCACAACAAGAGCAGGGGTACGGATTTTACTCCAGACTTTTCCTAGTACCCAGAAAGGACAAAACCTGGAGACCAATACTGGACCTGTCTATACTAAATACGTTTCTGGAAGTTCCAAAATTCAAGATGTTGACTCTACAGCAGCTACTGCCCATGCTGGGCAAAAAGGCTTGGCTCGTAACTGTGGACCTAAAAGAGGCATACCTGCATGTCCCAATCAGACAGTCATGCAGAAGATACCTCAGATTCATAGCTGGCTCAATGCATTACCAATTCTCTGCACTGCACTTTGGATTATCTACTGCGCCCAGGGTCTTTACAAAATGCCTGGCACCAGTAATTGCATTTTGCAGACAAAAAGGAATTCAAATATATCCCTACTTGGATGACTGCCTAATTCAAGCAGAGAACAAAGACATTCTTCTAAAGCATCTGGCATTTGTAAAAAGTTTACTAATTGGCCTAGGGTGCACAGTAAACGAAAAGAAATCAAAACTAGTGCCCTCTCAAGAGATAATATTCCTGGGTGCAAGCTTAAATACAACTGCCCAGATGTCTTATCTCACGTCAGACAAACAAAAGCAACTGACTACTTCAAGAAATTGGCAATAAAATCCCACTTATCTGCAAGGAAAATCCTGCAGGCCTTGGGTTTCATGGCATCCTGCATTCTACTAAGTCCATATGCCAGACTGCATATGAGGAAACTACAATGGTATCTAAAAAGTGTTTGGACTCAGCATTGCCACAGCCTGGAGACAGTAATTGCACTCATTCCCTGCCTGCAACAGGAGTTTCGATGGTGGGCAGAAGCCTGTCACCACAACAAGGGTCTGCCATTCAGTTTACCCACAGCCAGACAGACACTGACAACGGATGCATCAGATTATGCCTGGGGGGCGCATATGGCAGGAAAATGTATTCAGGGCACATGGCCTGCAAACCAAATGCATCTTCACATCAATCAAAAAGAGATGCTCGCTGTTCAAAGTGCCCTGACAGCTTTCAAGGATGTGCTTCATCCAGGACAGTTACTGATAGACAGACAACACTACGGTCATGTGGTACATAAACAAGCAGGGGGTAACACATTCCTACCCCCTCTGCAGACAAGCAATGACCTTTTGGGACACAGCATTGGCTTTTCAAGTTCACCTGCAAGCACAATTCCTGCCAGGAAAAACAAATACTCCGGCAGACGAACTAAGCAGAAACCTCATGGTTCCCCACGAATGGAAACTGGATCCACAAGTCTTCAACATGATAACAAGGAAATGGGGATGCCCAGACCTAGATCTATTTGCCTCCCCTCACAACTGCCAATTGCAGAGATTTTGCAGAAGGATATATCACAAGCAAGCATGGAAAGTGGACGTCCTATCCTATCCTTCAGCTGGAAAAATCTAACAGTATATGCTTTTTTCCCCATTGCCTCTCCTTCCCAGGGTACTCCTAAAGGTCAGACAAGAGAAGCCATAAATGATACTGATTGCACCAGACTGGCCACGCCAGCAGTGGTACCCAATCCTAAAGAGCTTGTCTCGAGGTCCAGCAATGGATATTGCCTAGATGGGCTTTGTATATAGTTAATGTATGTAGAGGAATTTCTGTTTGTACATTTCTTTTTGTCATGCTGTTTGATATGATTTGTTATGATATGATTAAAAATCAATAAAAAGAATTTAAAAAAAAACTTCTCACTTGCTGACCCAACAAAACAATCAGATCCTGCACAGCCAACTCAGGACCTTAAATCTGGCAGCATGGCGGATAATGTAGCCATTCAGAACACTCCTCTTTCAAAGGCTGTTATGGATGTTATCTTGGAAGCCAGGAGGCCCAGTACCAGAAAATCTTATGCAGAAAAATGGAAGAGATTCTGTGCTTGGAACCAGGAACAAGGCATTGACACGCGTGTACCAAATATCCCTCAGATTTTACAATACCTAACTGAGATGCTCAACAAAGGCCTTTCTTTCTCATCATTTAAGATTCATGCCTCTGCCATTTCAACCCATTACAATACGGAACCGCCTATCTTTTCTCATCCTTTAATAAGGCAGTACCTCAGAGGGGCCAAAAACATTAGGCTTCCAAGGAGAGCACCAATTCCGGCCTGGGACCTCAGTTATGTTTTGGAAAAACTCACACTGCCTCCTTTCGAGCCATCATCAACAGCAGACATAAAATTCTTATCCTGGAAAACAGCTCTGCTCCTAGCACTAACCTCTGCAAAGCGAGTCTCTGAGTTACAAGCACTCATGGCTGTGGAACCTTTCATCATTTTTCATCCAGACAGGGTTTCTCTGAGGACAAACCCTATATTTATGCCTAAGGAGGTGTCCAGTGTGGCCCCCAACCAAACCATTCACTTGCCTACCTTTTATCCAAATGCACAGAACAAGGGTGAGAAAACTCTGCATTCTTTGGACATGTACAGGCAGTTACGCTTCTACTTGGACAGAACTAAAGCTTCAGAAAGACTGAGCAACTTTTTGTCATATGCCGCAGGATCACAAGGAAAGGCTATCTCAAAACAGACTATTTCTAAATGGATAGGTCATTGCATCTGTTTCTGCTATTCTCAACATGGCAAATCAGTGCCTAAGGGCATTAGGCCTCATTCCACCAGAGCAGTAGCCACCTCAGCAACCTTCCTCAGAAGAGTACCAACCAAAGATATCTTAGAGGCTGCAACTTGGAGTTCAGTGCACACCTTCACAAAGCACTACCACTTACCTCTTTTCTCTAAGTCCAGAGTAGGCTTTGCCACTGCTGTTCTGCAGGGCCTCATAGCCTCTCCTAATCCTATTTAGCCCAGCCACCCATCCTCAGCTTTGGGATTCTACCCAAGAGTAATGACTGCAACAGTGAAACACGATGAACATAGTACAGTTGTGTACCTACCATAAATGTAGATGTTCGAGTGTATTCACTGTTGCAGTCCAGGTTACCCACCCACCATCCCCCTTTTTTTTTTGCTGGGACTCATCTGCACTTCTCTGTCCTATCCAACCTATTTGGAGTATTTGCTTGTAGATGAAGAAAATGTTGTTTTGGTGCATGAATTTTATTGGCATATTTTTCAGTCTACCAATTTGGGGACACCTGACATCTGGGGCAAGAAAAACTGAAGAAAATGGCGTTGGCTGCATTTTTTATACCCCTGGCGCACTGACGTCAGGGAGGAGGCGACAGCAACCGATGCCGGACCTAGACTTTGGAATTCTGGCCGACTGAGGGCAGCCTGCCAGCAGGATAACCCAAGAGTAATGACTGCAACAGTGAATACACTCTAACATCTACATTTATGGTAGGTACACAACTGTACTTTCTTCCTGCTACTAAACAAAGAAAATGAATAAACTACCTTTGTCACAACAGCTGACTGCTAGGGTGACTGTGGTGTGGCCATTTCTAATTCCTCAGACCAATCAATTTTTTCCTTATCTCCCTCTGGTGTAGTTTGTACAGACACAATGGGCAGGGGTTTAGACGTGTCTTCTATAGCTGTTGAAGTGCCCTTTTTGGGCAAGGGTGAACCTCTCTTTTCATTCCTGGGAGAAGGAGCAGAAAATTCCTCTCTGCCTAGCCAGAATGGATTACCTGTCCATAGGGAAGTTTTGCCTGGCAAAAGAAGTAGTGTTTCTTTAGAAACTCTTGTCAAATAGAAGCAACAACTTAGACACGTCTTCCCCTGTTTCAGTCACACAGGAGTGACTTAAGCTTAGCTCCATTTAACCCTTCCAGTTCAACCATTTCTGGCAAGTGGCTCAAGAAGAGGATTCTTCACTTTCTAAAGAGGCTCAAAATTTTGAACAACAAAACATTTGAGAAGGGGCAATATTTTTTTCTCCTCAGGTTTCTGATTCGGATTCTGAGGAGTGTGTGGCTTCTGTCAGTCCTTTGTAAGGATTTTTTTTCAGAAACTATTTCCAGAATGAATTAGTTGTTTCACTGGGAATAGAATGAAATTACACTGCCTCTGAAGTATTATGCTATATTGCAACTGGATTTTCCTGAACCTACACCAGTTCCTCCTGTTTTTCCAGCATAGAAGGATATTGCTATGACAGCCTTTAACTTGCCTGATGGCCAGCCTGCTGCCCTAAAGAAAGCAGATAAATTATATAAAGTTAATCCAGTTTTGTACGTTTTTATGCACTACTCTCAGATCACATACATTAATTGCCCTTGTGAACCCAGCTGCTGATAAACATCTGGTCAATACCAGCACTCTTGCTGACAATGATGGGAAAGCTTTTGGAAGTTTATTTTTCTGCAACATTTTTTAGAGTTCTCGGCTGTCAAGCTTGTATGTTAAAATTTATGCTTGCTTCTTTTGAGAACTCAAGGCATCTGTTTCCTCCTCTTTTTAAACACATTTACTAAATTATCACTTAAAACATAGACACATATACAATAATATGAAAGAAAACAAACTATATTAACATTTTATTAATTTACAGAAATTATACATTTATATTACATATATGGTTTATTTCTTTGTAACAACTCTCATTCAGTCCAAAATTGCATAAATTGTTCAAATCCTGCCTTCCCTTAAACTTCATTCCACTTCCTTAACATTGTTCTGCATGAATTGTTCCCACAAATTTCATTTATTTGTATGTAATTTGCTCCTCCCCTTTTCTAAAGATGCTGTTTATAGTTCTTCACTTTTGCAATATTCAGTGCTTTAATATAATTTGCTTACAGTTTGATTTCCATTTTCTAGTAATTGTTTTTTTTGACATCCAGTAGAATTAAACTAAAGCTTTACTATATCTACATAATTCAGATCCTGTGACCTAGCTAAGAAGAATAATTTCCTTAATTATAGACGTTTGTTTGCAGACAAGCCATCTTGTGCTGTTGAAGGAGACCTGGCACTTCACTTCCTGCAAGGCTACAATTTCGAATGTAGGAGACATTCTATCATCTAGATAGTCACATCCTCAGGCAAAGTATTGAGTGTTTGTTTTGCTATCATAAGGTATTCTAATATTTCAGAAGTAGTAATTTGGCATCCACTTACCTAACTATTAATACTGACGCTGAGAATGCCCTCTGTCTTTTTCATGTGTTGCACATTTTCATATGAGCTTCAAGGTTTAGTTTAAAGTATTCATGCACGCAATTCTTAACTCTGATATAATTAAGATAGTCGGTGCCCGTCAACTTGTTAACAGCATGCATTACATGAAACACTTCACACATTCCCATCTGGTCTGTTTCATGCGTATTGTACACAAGCCGAAATGCCTGAATAAAACTGTCAGTCATTCCTTTCTTTATACACTTAAGTACTGACCTTGGCATCAAGGGCTTGGTTTTCACCCCTGCAATGCACATGCCTTTGGCAAAGTGCAAGCATCTCGTGCTGCTTTTTTCAGTTCCTTTTCACTCCTCTCCCTTGTGACTTTATCCTTTCTTCTGTCACCCCCTTTCCACCACAAGCTGTTTTATTCTGTCAGCTGCTTTGCTATCCAGTTGTTTTATCTCCTGTTACAGGTTCTGAATTTCAGGTTGCATTTTGAGGTAGTCTGAGGATTTAGTGATTTGCTTTTCTGTTGCAAGACAGTGCTTTAACTAGGCACAGAGATGCTGTCAACTCATCCTTCATCAGACCAGCATCTAGGAACTCCTTTGATTTATACTTTTTACCCAGTTTTGCCACCAGTATCTTTCTGTAAATAAAATAACTGATGCACAGTTTATACATCTGCAAATTTACCTTGTCACTGTAAGGATACACACCTTTTGGTGATTACATTTTTATGTAGACTATAGAAGTCTGTTTTAGAAAATCCACACCATTTTTAGCAGTTAATATGTCATGGATGGCCCTACAAATCATATGCCATGTTACTAACAATAAACATGAGATGATCATCCGTAAGAGCATATAGATAACTAACATGGTTACCTTAGGCTTTGAAGAATGCCTGCATCAACCAAATAAGATTCAGATAGTATTGCTGAAGAGCCAGGCTTTATCTACTGGCTTCCAAGGATTTTATGCACTTCATTCCTCATATCAATGCCTTTCACTGCAACCTTACTAATGGTTGCTTTATCTTGGTTAAAGCTGTTGCATTCAGACACATGATTTCCACACAGGATTGATAATACCTTTTTAATGCCACCATATCTTCTTGTTTTTGCCAGATCAGTTTGGCATACCCAGGACACAGTTAATTAACATTCTTAAATTGAGCCAAATGTGCTGTTAACTTGTGGTGGCTGTGGCTGAGCAGTCACTCTTCAAAAGGCAGATGTGAGCAGATGTTCAACTATCACACTGCCTTAGTAACATATGAGTAGCAGTGCCCTGTTTCCCTCCCTTTGACAGTCTGTCAAAGCTCAGAACTCTTCCCACTGCTAGTCTGTGAGGGTGAAAAACAAATCACCTGGCAGGACCAGGACAGCCCATCACAGTCACAGACAGGACATTTTAAGTTTTCTTGTGCCACATTCAAATCAAATTTTCCTGGGAAACTGCTACTTCTCTGGATATATTCAGCTGCTGAGTCAGATAAGAATCTCATTTTGGATTTTATTTCCTCCCTTTGCCTTTTCTGTCAGAAATTGAATAGTGTATTCTGCTGCTTTGACTGTTTTTTTTTTCTCATTAAGAATTTTGTATATGCTTCTGTTTTTGCTTTGACTAGCACAGTAAGGCCTGCTGACTAAAAACTTCATTTGGAAAATTTTGACAGGAAAACTTAATGATATTACATTTTTTATTTTTTGATTTATTATCTGAGGTGACTGAGGAGGCCTACAGAATTTTAAATCATGTTTTTGTTTAAATTACAATTTTGGTTCCAACTTCTATGTTAAAGGATTCTTTCATCAGCTTACGATTTATTTCTTGTCTAATACTGTTTTAAGCTGTACAAAATCAGAGAACTTTTGTGCATATCAGTGTTGTTGAAAATACTGTAATTTTCTCAGTGCAGTGTGTCCAGAATAGTATACCTATAGAAATAGTCTTTAGATTGCTATTTAGAGGGAGAATCTTAACTATTTAGAGGGAGAATCATGGGGATTTGTCCAGTTTCTTACTGGGCTTGTCGTTCAGCCAGTATTTGGTATTGAGCTGGCTGGTTTCTTGTCCTTTAACTTGATAGACTCAGACCCCCCCTACATACACACACACACACACACACACACACACACACACACACACACACACCATCTTCCCCATATGCACTTAAAAAAATTAAAGAATAAATCAAAAATATGCCTCAGCCTATGGGTTGTGATTCCACAGTAGCCTTAGCTTTGGGCAGTCTATCAGACCACTCGCCTTTTGTTACCTCCATGTCCCCTGGTGTGGTTGTAGAGCCACAAGTGTGAGTGACATGAGGGTCAGACACATCTTCTGGGGCTGTACCATTACCTGCTGCTAGTATGGGAGAATCATAGGTTCAAAGTAATTCAGGGATGCAGACTCTGTTGCCAGTATTTGTACTTTTCCCCAGGGTTTCTCCCTCTAATGTAATGCGTACCAAAGAGGACCCTCCACATGCTGAGACAGCAGTCTCTGACTGGTTTCTCACCTGAGACAGTGACTATGTATTGATCCATGGTGTGGACAGTTGGCTGCAGGGTGCATGCCCAGGTTATAACAACATTGTTGCTTCCATCCTCGGTCATTCTGATAAGGATTCTCTTTTTCAAGGGAATCCTGTGTTTGAGGACTCTGACCTGTCTTTGTCAGATCGGTTGGGTTCTTTGATGATGAAGAAAAAACCAGATGTTTTCTATTGCTTCATTTGATCCCAGAGTTTTGGGAGGTCTTCTAGAAATTTGTTGTTCTACTGTTCATTGAGGATTTGCCTAAGAAAGGGTTTAAAAAATTTAGGGTATGGTTGGTCTTGCCTGGCCTCCAAGTCCTTTTGTCCGCAGACTATGCCTTATTGTCCCCAGTAACCTTTGCTAATAAGAAGGTCAGGTCCTCTTTTTACACATTCTTTCATATTAACTACCCAAGTGTCTAGAATCTTAGAGAAAGTAGCAGCCACAGCATGGTAACTTTTAAAGTGTTTAACTACCAGTGTTTTATGTGGAAGCTTGTGTTGAGGTAACTATACAGTTTAAATGAGTTTGCTGCATTGTTGCCTACAGAGCAAAAGGTCTGTGTTTAAGATATTGTTTCTGATGCTTCTCTGGTGTCAAAACGTGCTCTAAAAATTACCTTGTTGGGGGTTGACACTGCTTCTATAAATGCAGCATTGTCAGTGATGATTAGGAGGTATGTTTGGTTGCACTCCCAGAAATTTTCTGATGAGTTAAAAAATGAGATTATGAATACTTCTTTTGAGTCTTGTTTTGTGTTTGGTACAGCAGCTAATTAGATCCTTAAACACTGGGTTGACCAAGGTAAATTGATGCTAGCAGTATTGAAAATGTTTCATGTACCCCAGTTGTGCTCCTTTTTACAAGATAATGTTTGTCAGCCTAATAAGCAGAAGTCCAAACTGAGCAATATCCAAAGCAACAAATGGAAATGGCAAGACATCACATCAAAGCCTAGTAAGAAGGGTTCCTTTCCTTGAAAGGATGCCACCCCTCCATCTTATGACTATGCAGAGGTGCAGCACCCATCTTTATCAAGTCCCCTGTCAAGTGTCTTGTGTCTCAAGTTCAGTACAAGATGGCCTGGCACCAGTGGTTTCCGACTGATGAATGCTAAACATAGCTGGCAGGGGTTTCAGATGGAAGTAGAAAGTTCTTCTGCCTCCATTCAGTGGGAGGCTCCTTCTCTTCTTCCAAACCAGACTTTATTATTCCCTCCTATTTTCCAGAAAATGCTGGACTTCAGGGGTCATAGAACCAGTCCCTTATTCAGAAAGAATAAAAGATTTATTCTCTAGTATTTGTGGTTCCCCAAAAACAGCAGTCATACAGACTGGTGTGGGGCCTTTCGTTTTTTAATACATTTGCCATGGTCCAAAATTTCAGGTTGCTCAGCCCGCAGACAGCGCTTCCTCTGTTTCTGGACCACTGCTTCACAAATTACCTTGGTTTTAATAAATGCCTTTCTGCACATTCCCAGGGCTCATTGCTTTAGGGGATATCTGAGATTTGTTGTGTCTAGTTTGTTCTGTCAGTTTTCTGTATTGCTGTTTGGACTATTTACTGCAAAAAAGAGTATTTCCTAAGTCCTTGCTCCTCTAGTGGCTCACTGACAAGACCCTGGGCATTCACTTTTTTTCCATACTTGGATGACTTGTTGATCTATACAGAGGTTCCATTCAGGTATGTGGAATCACTGGAAAAGGTTTGTCCTGACTCTTTTTCTCTAGGGTTCAAGTTGAATCTCCCATAGTCATGTTTGACACATTCTCAGACTAATCTTTCTGCGGCTTAATCAACTTCAACAGGAGTCTGGATTTTCTGCTTGAAGATAAGGTCCTGTCATATTAGATGATGTCTCCAGAGTTCTCCTTAGAGAATGCTGCCTTGACTTGATAATTTCTGGAAATATTTGGACAGTTGGCTTCCATGATTCTCATTTTACCATTGGCCAGTTGTCATATGAGAAAAAGTCAGTGATATGCCTGAAATTGTTTGGCGTAGCTACTTCTTTCTCTGGAATTCCAGTTGCCGGTGCTGCCCTTCATTAGACATGAATTGCAGTGATGTAGAGATCAGCTGAGTATCAGTCTAGGGCTTCATTTCTCTCCACCACCCCCCTTCTCACCGGATGCCAGTACAATCTGTCTAGACAGATTTATCCAACTTTGCCTGAGGAGCTATGTCATTGGGGATGCATGTGCAAGCCACGTGGGCACCCAAGGACACATGGAGGCACATCAGTATCAAGGAAGTGTTGGCAGTGATTCATGCCTTGAACGTCCCTCACCATCCTTGAAGTCTGGGTTCTCTTTTGGTAGGTATGGCAAAACCTCATTGGTGTGGTACCTGAACAAACTAGGGAGTGTGAAGTCTTAACCTGTGTTCTGACTGGAAATGATTGCCTTTGTGTAGGCTTTTCAGTATTCTTGGTCTTTCCAGTCATCAGACATCCCATCAGAGAAGAACATTCTGGTAGACAGACTGAGCAGATCCTGGGCAAACCTGTACGAGTAGAAGCTCAAAAGAGATGGGTGTTCCAGACATCCTAGCAACAATGCTTGGAAGACAGATGCATTCTCCTTCCCTGGGACAGGAATATTCATGTGTGCATTTCCTCCCTTTTAATTAATTCACAAGGTACTTCTGAAAGTTCAAAGAGAAATGACAAAGATCATTGTGGTAACCCCCTGTTGGCCCAGGCAATCTTTGCTGTCACTGTTTTATTGTATTGGCTAAGAGCAATTACCACAGACTTCTCACATGCTGGACCTGCTCACACAGTCTCAGGTGTGGTTGGTGCACACCAACTTGGAGAAACTTCTATTAACAACTTGGATGATTCTGTCTTTACTTCGATTAGGCATTTGTTTCTTGCAGCAGGTGTTAAAGGAGGCCAAAAACTTCCTATTAGAAAATCTTATGTTTACAAATGGATGATGGTTTCTAAGTGTTGCCTAACTGGAAACAGAGGGTCCATTGTTAGTTAATATCCCTCTAGTCCTGAAATATTGGTATAAGCTGCTTCAGAATGGCTTAGTGTATGCATCCATTAAGGTGCATTTAGTGGTCATCTCTGCTTGTCTACTACCAGATCCTCCTTTTACTGCTTCTCTTGTGGTGAAACAGTTCAGGAAAAGGACTAGTGCACACGAGGCTCCCTCATGAACAAATTTCTCCTTTGTGGTATCTCAACTATGTTCTTAAAAAATTGACCTTGCCACCTTTTGAACCAGCAGCATGGTCAGATTTTAAGATCTTAACATAGAAAACTGCTTTGCTTATTGCTCTGACATATGCAAGGTGAGTTTATGAGCTGTGGGGACAACTTCACCTGATTTTTCAAAGGTTATAATTGTGTTACGCACTTATCCCTTTTTCAGGCCAAGAGTGGTTTCAGTCTTCATTTTTATTTTTCAGTCGCTTCCTTTCTCACCAGTTTTTTTTTTTTTGGATAGATTAGTCTCTAGTTGTGACAGAGGAGCCTACAGGATTTAAAAAGCACATTTCCTATGGGCATAAGATTGCATACGTGGATGCCCACAAGGAGTATGTATATTGTTTAGGCGCTGCCCACTTAGATGTGGATTGTTCAATGTGTTCAAGTGATAGAAGGAATAAGCTAAATTTCCTTGCATTTCACTGCTGTAGTATTCCTTACAATAGGGATCCTCTGCCAAGGGCGGCCCGATGGCTTGCCAGTATACCAAAGTCTTTGGGTTGCTTTAAGGTATGCCATACAGCATATGTACGCTCCTCGCGTATAACGTAGGGCATAAGGGTGACGTTCGGAAGTACCATCCTCAGAACTTTTTTGCTGCCAATCCAAACTCCAACTTGTGATCATCAGTCTGAATGCTCACTTTGTTGCTGGTTTACCAAGCCATTTTCAGATAAGTGCCCGACTGGGGTTTTTTGAGCTTATCTTTTTTCCTTTTGTTTGTTGCTTGTGGGGTTTCATGTTATCCGGAAAGGGTAAATGCCAGTGTGGGAGATGGATTCCACATGAAGAACATCACGAGCAGTGAGTATTTTTTCTTAGTGCTTCCCATGATCATAACTGCTGTTCCATATGTCAGGATTTCAGCCCAAAGTCTCTCCATGGTTGGCTTTCCTCTTTGGCCTTATATTTAATGAACCAACATCTTAAGCTTTTAGCAAAAGACATTATGGAGGGAACTTCCCACTCTGAGGGTGAGCCATCTGTAAAGAAGGCCAAGACATTTCGGTTTGATCCCTCCGTGGTATTGCCTCTGCCAGATGTCTGTCCTGAGGCTAGTGAAAGCCTGGAGGATCACCCAGCTCCTCTGCTGGATTCCTCTGCCATGAACCCTTTGGAGGCCAGCATGGATCTGACCTCGCACACTTCCCTGGAGACCTTACAAACGTCTGTTTCAAATATTCAGGGGGGAACTGCAGCTGATTATTATTGAAGGACCTAGGGTTGTTCCTCAGATTTTGGTTAGAGAGGAAGTTTTGACTGCAATTGTGTAATGTCGCCCAGCATCTGAGCCTTCTAAGTTTTACAGGTCGGATATCCCTTTTAAAAAGAAACAAAAAGCTAAGCATGTTTCTCCTACTCTTAAGGACCCTCAGTGTGAATGGCAGAATTTCACCCAGGGTTTATTTAATGCCCTTATGGCTTTGAAACCTCCTCAAGGAGTTTCTCTTCCTACTCCACCTTGGTCCTCAGTTCCTCTTAAAAGGCCTATGGAACAGGATTCCTCTGAGGAAGAGGAGATTCAGATGAGGAATCCATTGCTTATTCATCCCATATTCCTTCTCCCTTAGACAGTGATTGTACTAGTCCTGACACTCCCTTTGAGGAGATTTTGTTTGGGGATCCAATTTCCCAGGTGATGGAGTTTTTTAAATGGGATTCTGCTCAGGCTTCTGAGGTGCAGAAGAGGTATTATGAGGTAATGCAAATGGAGTCTCTCAGACCTTCTTCTGTCCATCCTGTTTTGGCTGCCTTGTTGGATGCCTTTTCTACTGAATCTTAGGCTCCAGACTTCCAGCACCCTGTCCCCAAAAAAACTGATAGGTTTTACAGGGTGCCTGAGGATTGCAAGTTCCTTTATAGATGTTCTTCACCTGACCACTCTCTGGTGTCTGTGGCATCTGACGATCCTTCTTAGTTAGTGCCTTCTACAAAGCTTCTCCCTTCTGATAAAGACAGCAGGACTGTGGAAAGGATAGGTAAGAAGTTTTATACCTCTGCTATCCTGGCTTTTAGGGTTATCAATTACCAGACTCAAACTGTATGTCCAGAAATATTTTGGCTCTTCTTTTTCAGGCCTGTCGGTAAATTCTGACCTTCCTGCTTCTGAAGGTTAGACTTCTGCTGTCTCCTTGTTGGGAACCTCTTCTCAAGTGGTTCACCATTCTATTAAGTGTAGTTATGATGCAGCAGAGGCTTCTTTCAGAACTGTCGGTTTTGGTTCTGTGATGAGATATTTCTGACTTTGACTTTAACCTTTGCGTGATGATATTTTGTTTTCAAACACCTTTATTAAATTATCACGTGACATAAGCAAATTTACTTTCTATATAAGTAATCGGACTATATTAACATAAACATTAAACTTCATATGTTTTGCTATATATTATATAACTTTAGCAATATTACATAAATTATTCAAGTCTTGCTTTTTTTAAACAAGAAACATTTTCATTAAACTGTCACATCTGATGTTGTTAATCTTCTTTCCATTCATCACTGATGGGTTTGCTTCTGAGCCCTTGGAACCGAGTCAGCCTAATACCAAGCTCACACCAGCCAAAAACTCTTGAGCTAAGCTTCTACCCATAGTGCCCCTCTCCCTATTACCTCAGATCTCGTTTGCCACATAGCTGTAAAGCCACGTTTCAGCCGACCTCTCAGCTAAGTGAAAATTTTTGATATCTCTCAGGATATTTTGTATTTTTTTCTTTCTCTTGTTGTTAATATTGGTATTTCTGTAACCTTACAGCTATATTTAGACTTTTCCCTCCTATTTTCTACCCATTTGGTAACCCTTTTAAGTACAATTGGTGGTACGGTCTTTTCTCCCTACCCTTGTGGTATTTCTTGAATACCATCGTTGGTATTGCTTCCGTTTTCCCTTTTAGCTAACCTAGTGGTGTGTTTTTTTGACATATATTTCATAGATATAGTGTGTATTTAGATATTTTAGACTTGGATATAGTAGAGTTTGAATTTTTCCTTTAGTCTTCTATCTAAATTGTTGTGTGATTTTCATGATGTCTGATAAAAAGGGCACATCGGGGTTTAAACACTGTACTTCTTGTAAGGGTAAACTACTTAATAGTGATTCCCATGATGATTGTGTTTATTGTTTGGGGGTGCCCCATCTTTTGGTGCAACCCCCTGTGTGATTTGTCAAAGTTTCAGTCAGTGCACTTTGAACAAGCTCAAAAACAAGTTGATTCTGAAGGGCCTACTTAAGTCGCCCTTTTCAGAGGCCCTTTCTGCGACGGAGGTCTCATCCTCTTCAATCAAAGATAAGAAAATGTCCCACTCAGTTCTCTCTTCACCATCGGATGACCAGGGCAAGTCTATAAAGCATAAAGTGCCTAAGGTATCTTCGGAGCATAAGTCTGCCTCTTTGGCACTGACCTCTTTCGTTCCAGCTATGGCTGTTTCTATGTCAGCACCAGCTTCGGCTCTGATACTGTCTCCGGCACCAACTATCGACCTTACAACGACTACTACGACTTCAGCACAGTGCACACCTTTGATGCCTGTCTCTGCAATTATGACTGAACCTTGTGTGTCAGCTCCGAGTGCCCTTTCGGCACCAAGCCCTTTTACAGTCGTGATAAGTACGATTTTGACTCCACTGCTTCACATCTCCAAACTTGCGATATCTGTGCTGGTAGATTCCACACCACGGATCTGATACTCTCAATCTACAGACCCATTTCTAGGGCAGGTGTACAGTCAGTTCCTAGAGCAACCCGACTCTTAGTCGGGAGTATCCACTGGATCCACCAGGAGCCTTTCCGAACTTGATGTGACAGCCAGGAGGATACCCACCCCTTCTAGGACCCATCCTACTCTCTTCCTTTGACCATACTGGTTTTAAAGCCATCTGCTCCAATGTCCTTTTTAGAACCCCCCCCCCCCATCTTGGTGCCTGTAGTGGACCTCACTGGGGCTCTGGGACTGTTCCTTTGGCCTTCGGTCCCTGCTGAACCAGGCCTTCCTCAACCCCATGACTGGCCTGCAGGCTCCTCAGTTCATAGCACGGTTCCAGGTGTTTCTACAGTTCCATCCTTGGTGTCCGGAGACCTGTCTGCACTGCTCCTGCTTGAGGCTCCATCCTTGGGAGCTGGTTCGATGGAGTGTGGTGTGACCCAGTTCCGAGGTTGTCCTTCTCTGTTCCAGGCTCCCATCCCTCTTTGGGCGGACCTGCATTCCGAACTACAGAGAGGGCACTTGCTTCTGGAAGAATTCCGCCAACGTCAGAACCCCAGACCTTCTTTCTCCCTGAGCTACAGCTGTCACAAGCCACCTCCCCTGGACACCGGGTAGGAAAGCCGCAGGACCCTCATTTGCAGGATGCCTCCCTCTTCCGAGTCCTTCTCAGAAGCCCCCACTGAGGAGCACCCACAGAAGAGATCTTGCAAGAGGATGCATATAGAGTCTCCTGAAGAGTCTCTAACAGAGGACATGGACTTTGGTGACTGTGAAGGGTCTCCACGGTCACCCCCTGATGTCTCCTTTAGAGACATCCTTGAAATGTTGAAACAGAGGGGTGATTGGAATCCCATTAACCCTTCTTCCAAGGAGTCTGTGTTTCTGCAGGCTTTCTATGCCCAGCCATCTACCTCTTGGGTGTCCCCACCTACAGACGAGCTACTACAACTCATGGTACAGCGTGCCTGGAAGAACCTTGATTCTGTTGAGTCGATCCCTCGGAGACCTGACAAGATACTTTCTCCTTCCTGAGGAAAACCCACAGTGGTCCAGAGGTTTACCAGTCAATGTTATGGTGGTGGCAGCGGCCACGAAAAAGGATCTCGCCGAATAGAGTCATACTGTTCACCCACCCAACAGAGAGTCCCGGGCCATGGACAGATTAGGGAACCAAGTCTTTGCTTTAGTGACCTTTGCCATACAGTCTCTGAATTACTTAGCACATTTTACAAGGCTCCAAAGAGACTTGGGTTCTGAACTCTCTGGAACACTTGCAGGACAGGTGTTTGACGAGGTAAAGGATAACGTTGCCTCGCAGCTGGCAACCCTGGAATTGATTTCCAATTCGTCCATCAGGTTGCTTTCACATGCAACTGAAGGGGCGGCTAGAGCTGCGGCTTCATGCATAGTTATGAGAAGCCATGCCTGGATGCACCTCTGTGACTTTACGGTCTCTTTCAAGTCTTCCTTCCTGAATGCTCCCATTGAAGCATCTTCCCTTTTTGGTCCCAAGGTGAAGGACACCCTGGCCAGGTGTGAGCAGAGCGGTAAGACCCTGTCTGCCACAGGTCTGTGTTTTTCCAATCCTCAGCGTTCCTTTTCCAGGAACCATAGGAGCGGCAAAATGTGGCACAAAAAATCTCAGGGTCCTTTCCTTGCCACACATGGTGATGATGTCCCCAGGGGCAGAGGAGGTAACAATTCCAGAAGACAGCCCTACAAAGGCACAGAGGGTCCATGTAATCAGGGACCCAGGGATTCTTTCTTTAGGCAGCCTTATCAGCGCTCCTGAAGAGTGGCCCCGATTGCTTTCCTCTGGAAGCATTCAGGGGTCATTTCTCTGTGCACCAGCTTGGTGAGGAATGGTATCAAAGGCCTTGGCCAGATCGAGGTAGACTGTATGCACTGTCTTACCTTCATCCACAGCTCTGGTGACTGATTCAAAGAAGTCAACTAGATTGAGCAGGCGTGATCTCCCTTTCACAAAGCCAAATTGCGTGGGGTCTAGAGTTTGAAGATTACCTATATCTTTGTTAATGAGGTCCATGACGATGCGCTCCATAGCTTTACATATTAGACTTGTCAGGCTAATGGGGCTATAATTCCCAGGGTCTGTATTCGCTCCCTCTTTATGGAGAGGGATGACTGTAGCAGTACGCCATTTGGTAGGGACAAAGCCTGATGTGAGGCTGTGACTGAACAGGGCACGTAAATGTGGTGCCATTTTGCTTTGTAGTTCATGTAGAACGCAGCCAGGGATATTATCAGGTCCTATGGAAGCTGTATTCTTGGCCTTGGACAATGTATCTTTAACCTGTGCTGCAGTAATGTTCTGTGCCTGGTATTTTTCCAGTATTGTGATTGGTCCTTTAGTGGGGGAGCGAGGGGTAAAGTTGGCACTGAATCTGTCGGCCAGTATGTTGGCAATATCTGTTGGCTCAGTAAAGGAGGTACTATTGTGCAGTAACTCAGAGCAAATCTTTGTATTGCTGTGGAGGTTCTTGATATAACTATAGAAGGCTTTGTGGCTGTTTTTAGTGTCTGCTGCAATTCTGCCTTCATAGCTGGCTTTGGAGGATTTGATGAGGGATCTCATGTTATTGTTGAGGCTAATAAAGGAGTTTTTCCAGTCTTGGGACTTCACCCGATTGGCTTCCTTTTTTTGGAGGAGAGCATTTTGGTTCTTTTGGGTATGGCTAGTCCTATGCATTTATGTACATGTTCATACAGTGTATTTGTGTATGATTCGGCAGTCATGCAGCTATTTTCCATTGGCATGGGTGCCGTGAAGTTAGCCACCTTTGTTTTTAGGAGCGCAAAGTCCGCTTTGGAGATGTCTTTCAAAGTGGTTACCTTTGCTTGTGTGTGTGTGTGTGTGTGTGTGTGTGTGTGTGTGTGTGTGTGTGTGTGTGTGTGTGTGTGTGTGTGTGTGTGTGTGTGTTTCCATGGTGAGCAGATTATGGTCGAATCTGACCAGGGAGAGAGTGACTATTGCTGTACAGCAACGGTCACCCATGTTAGTAATAACCAGTTCATGGATGTTGCATCCTTGGGTGGGGGTCACAATGACCTGGTCCAGGGTATTGGAATTGATGAATTCCAGGAAGTGTTGGGCCAGTGTATTGATGCTTGAGTAATTTTCCCAGTTGATGGAGGAGTAGTTTGTCTCCTAGTATGAGTGTTGGGTTGGACCTTGATAGATTCCAGGGTGCTTGGGAATGTGGAGTGAAAGTCTAGGGACATGGTTGGGGACCTATAGCAGGCTATGTCCTGGATCGCCATCTTTCCCAATGTTAGTTATGCCTGAAGTATCTCAGATGCATTATGCTGGGCTACTAGTCTGGAGGTGTCCATATCCTTTATGAATATGGAGACGCCAGCGCCTTTGGAGCTTTGGTCTATGTTTCCGGACCAAAAGGCGTGGAATGAGTTATAGCCTGGTAACACAGGGGTGCTTTCTGCTGCTTTAAACCAGGTCTCCGTTACAGCACAAATGTCAATGTTTTCCATTTTGAGGGGTGCTTTGAGCAAGTGCATCTTGAGATTTAGACTTCTAGCGTTGAGCAGCATGACCTTCAGATTGCATTTATTTATAGCTGTTATGTTGGTAATTTGGTCTTTGGCACACCACCTAAAAAAAGGCACTATAGAGGTGGCAAGAACCTTAGCCAGTACTTGGAAACCCAGGGGTGATAGATGCAAGCCATCTCTGGCAAAGCATCGAGGTCTGTCAATCATGTCATCCCAAGCAGACCGATATTAGATCCCCTTAGAATGACACCAGAAACGTAGCCATTTATTGAAGTCAATCATTTTTTGTTTGTACTGCAGTATCATTCTGGGTAACAGTAGGATACTGCTCAGGGATAGGGTCATACCTGCGTGGGCCCCCTTATCCGAGAGCTCCACCATGTCTCTTTTCATGTAGTCCAGGAAGGTGTGTCTGAGGTTATTCACACCCACATGGACAGTGACAGTGTCAAACTTGTACTTGTTGTTGAGTGACATGAGTGCATGTGTTATGTGTCGGATTCTGGCGCCTGATAGACAGCTGACTGTTATTTTCTTCTTATTCAGCATAGTGAGTGTGACATCTGTGTGCCTCACTATTAAGTCACCTGTGATTAGTGTATTGGGCAAGGTGTTTAGCCTTAGGTTGAAGGACACACTGTGGAGGTGAGCTATGTGTCCTGTGGTTCGTGCTGTGTTGTGGTGGTCAGGTGCATTTCTGTCTTGGAGGTCTCTGCTATTTGGGTAAATTTCTGTGGAGAGCCTTCACAAAGGTGGGTATGTGGTTTGTGTATTTATGTGAGAGCTGTGATGGTAGATGTTCTGGTGGGCTGTGTGTTCCATGTGGTGTGGTGCAGGTGTTGACCTCCTCTTAACCAGCTAGTTTGGTCTTGGCTGGAGAGTGTATAACTTCCAGTTTGGTGATATAAGTGGATATCTCACAAGTCTGAGTGTTGGGAGGTAAGATGAGAGGGTTTTCGGTGTACATGAGGCAGTTGCTACACTACCTCAGAATGCCCAATGCACCAAGTTAATAGGAGAAAGCACAGGGAGCTGCTGTTTAACCATGCCAGGAGGGGTGGTCGTAACTACTAAGTACTGGAGCTATTTCTATGAAGAACGACTAGTGCTGATGGCACTTAGGTGTGCTACAATAATTGCTACAAAAATCTGTTGAAGTGCAAAGTGATTAAGCTATTTGAAGTGCAAGAGAGAGAGAGAAAGGACTAGCAAGATCTAAGGGAAAAACTGAAGAGCAGACTTTAAGGCACCAGTAATAGTTTACCTCAGCTTGACGCCACTGCGCAGAGATTAAATAAGAGCAAACCTGTGCAAACGCGGGCTTTTAAACCAGAAAGTTGAAAGGGATGGAAAAACTGCCAAACTGCAATTTCTGGGCCAGAAACCACTCCTCTTGTGGTAGATAGGCTACCTAGTGCTTACCACTCCCACCGATAAGCTAGAAGGCTTCCTTACAACACAGAAAGGTTTGGGGGGGGGGCTCAGAAGCTTACAAACAGTCCCTGATACAGCAAATCTCTATCTGGACTAGCCTAGTTACAGGAAAGGCGGGAAACAAGCTTAGAACTTTTTTTTTCCTTTTTAACAGGAAAGCAGTAAAAACAATTCAAATGCAGTGCAAGCTAGAACACTTGAGTGTGTAGCAATATTAAACCAAATACAGTTTAAATAAATGCAATTAAATTTAAAAAATCACTAAAAACATGTGCAGAAAGCAGTATATTAGAAAAAAAATCAAAATTGAAGCACTTACAGTATCTCTTTCCCCTTCCTGATGCTCTTGCAGTCTGCAGGATGCCAAAACTGGATCTGCAGAGCTTAAACAAGCGCAAACTCTTGCAAATGCGGGCTTTTAAACCAGAAAGTTGAAAGAGATGGGAAACTATCCAAACGGTCAATAAGCTGCAATTTCTGGGTCAGAAACCTCTCCTCTTGTGGTAGATAGGCTACCTAGTGCTTACCACTCCCACTGATAAGCTAGAAGGCTTCCCTCCAACACAGAAAGGCTTGGGGGCTCAGAAGCTTACAAACAGTCCTGGATTCAGCAAATCTGTATCTGGACTAGATTAGTTATAGGAAAGGTGGGAAAAAGCTTAGAACTTTTTTTTTTTTTTTTTTTTTTTTTTACAGAAAATCAGCTAAAACAGCAGTAAAAATAATTCAAATGCAGTGCATGCTAGCACACTTGAGTGTGTAGCAATATTAAAGCAAATACAGTTTAAATAAATGCAATTAAATTTAAAAAATGACTAAAAACAAGTGCAGAAAGCAGTAAATTAGGAAAAATTTAAAATGGAGGCACTTAGACTATCTGAAAACAATGCCTGCAAATATATAAATAATTCGGTCAAGCAAAAATTAAGACAGTGCAGAACTTTGAACAGTTAAAAAGTGCAAAAATATACTTATCAGCTCTATATTTCCAGATTGAGAAGCACATGCAGTCAGAACACAAGGAGATTCTAGCAGTGGTATACAGGACTTAATAGAGAGAAGGTTTTGTTAAGGGTTTGTCCACAAGAGTGTAGACCACAAACACCTTCTTAAATGTAAAGTAACTTACCTGAAGCACAAGTGCTAAGACCAAAGCTTAAAATGCTTAGAATAACAGATTAATTTAATTAGGCTAATAACAAGCAGTATTAAATGCAGCAGAATAAAAAGCACTCAAACACTTAAGAGCACACAGCAAAAATAAGGTAATTAAGTATGAAGAACACAATTACAGTAAAAGCAGATGAATAAAGTGTACGTTTTTTTGAAGTGGAGAGGGAAGAAACAGAAGTGTTCAAAGTCAAAGAAGCAAGGGAGTAGTCCTGCCCAAATAATCTCACTGCACTATGTAGAGTGATCAAATGAGAGTAGACTGGGAGCAGTGACCAAGACCAGATTTACAGCAGGCATGGGCAAATCCAAATCAACCATGTTTAAGACAAGAACACTTGGGAGGGAGGGCAGGAAAAAAAAACAGTGCAGACAACAACAAAGGACAGAAACAATACAGCAAATAAATAAATAATAAAGCAAATATATAAATACAGCACAGTGCAAACTGAGTTGGAAAAGTGTACTTATCAGTTTGGAATATCAGATGGGAAAAGATTCTAACTCTGCTCACAGTCAGGAAAATTTAGCTCTCTGCTATATCAGCTCTGCACATATATCAGCTCTGTACAAATTCACGGAAATGTTATTGTTAAAACATTTCAGATCTTTATCAGTTTTTCCTGCTAGCTTCCAAACTTCCACAGAAATACCATTCATTCCTGGAGACTTTCCTGTCGATTGGTTATACATCACAATTTTTATCTCATCTCCTCCTATCCTGTTAGTAATTGAGCCTCATCTACCTCTAACCTTGGCATATTTAATTCTTCCATAAACATTTCCATTTGTATCTTTCTTGATTTTCATATTTCCCTGCTTTAAAGAGGCGCTTATAGAATTTCTGAAATATTTCTAATACCTCTACAGGATCACTCATTACCTTCTTTGTTATAGGCTCCCTAGGTTTGGCGACAGCCATTTCTCCTTTCTTTTGCCTGAGTCGTTGTGCTAAATTTTTTTGTGCTGTAGTGTTATCAAGAAAACAGTTCCTTAACAGCAATCTTTCTAAGCTCATGCGTATTATCGAGACAATCCTTGATTTTCTACCTAGCATTCTGCAGTTGATTCTCTCTTTGATCTGTGAGATGCCCCCTATTCTGCAATACTTTCACATTTGTCATTCCCTCTAAATAATTTGTGTTACTTCTTGACAATAGCTCCCTTTCTTTTATTTCCACCCTATTTTTATAGGTTCATAGGTTCATATATTGGTACTGGGCTATCTGCCGGAAGGCATATATTAGCCCAGCCACATTGTGCGGTATTCACCACCCCTTTAGTAGTTCCCTAGACCCTTGTACTAGCAGCTAGTACCCTTGGCCCCTATCTAGTAGTGCTGTTGGTGTGATCCCCGGTGTGAACTTTCTGTTACCCATCCACTCATCAAGGTTCCTCTTGAAGAGTGATAGTGAGGGGCTCTGTCTTATGTAGATCGGGACCCTGTTCCATAGTAAGGGAAGTCTCTGCGAAGAGAATCTATCCCTCCAGCATGTTCTATTCATTGTTGTGTTGAGGTTTATATTCTTAGAGCGTGTAGCTCGAGTAGATTTGGTTTTGCTAAGATGGAGCATGTTCAACAATTCTGGGTTGGACATGGCTCTGTACGTTAGACAGAGATTGCCTCTGAGAAAGCGGTATGCAACAGAGAACAGTCTTAGCTTTTTCAGTCATGCTGCATAGGGCAACTGTTTGAGGCCAGTAATCCTCTTGGTTAGGTACCTCTGTGGTCTCTCCAGCTGCTGGAGATGTCTAGCCAGGTACATTCCAATTGGTGCATTGTACTCAATAATGGGTGTGATGAGGGAAGAGTAGAGAGGCACCATTACATCTGTAGATCTTGATGCGAACCCTTTCGTAATCAGATGGGTCACATAGAAGGATTTTGTAACCACTTTGGCAACATGGTTATCAAAGGAAAGCTGACTATCTACTTGGGTCCCTAGATCCCTTATTTCTTCTTCAGATTTCAGGGGATTACCTCCTATGTTGTAGTTTGCGGGTACTCTGTTTTTTCCAAAGGGGATTACTACGCATTTTTTTTGCATTTAGCTTGAGACCATGGCTTTGACACCATGCATCAGTCTCATTAAGGCCCTTCTGGAGGATCTCCATGTCGGCCGGAGACTCTGTTATAGCACCCAGTTTGCGGTCGTCCGCAAACTTAGTCAGCCACAGCCCTTCCGTGCTTGCCTGTACTTCTGAGAAGTATATGCCAAACAGAAGGGGCCCCAGGACAGAGCCCTGAGGCACACCACTCATTACTGGTCTGGATTCGGACATAGATCCCGCTACTCTTACTTTATGGGATCTGTCTGAGAGCCAGTTTGCGATCCATCTTATGACATAAGGGTTTATGCCCAGGCTGGTGAGCTTATCAATAATACCTGAATGGGGAATGGTGTCAAATGCTTTAGCAAGGTCAAGGTAAGCCATGTGTACCTCCTTTCCCTTATAAAAAAAAAATGTATATAACTGCACTCTATCATTATTTTTGTGGATTATTCTACTGTTTATAAACTTTACCTTGCTATGAATTGTATACTATGTAATGTATATCTCTGTAACATGTATTCTTGTTGGAGCTTTTCTCCCCAGGACTCCATTGAAAATGGGTTCACTTGGCCCAATGGACCATCCTGGTTAACCAACAGTAAATAAATAAATAAATATAGCCTGAGTAACTGTCTCAAAGAAATCCACCAGGTTCAGGAGGCATGATCTGCCCTTGACGAAGCCGAACTGTGTGGGGTCCAGCGACTGGAGGTTCCCAATCTCTCCATTTATGAGTTCCATAATGATTTGCTCCATAGCCTTACAGATCAGACTAGTCAGGCTTATTGGTCGGTAGTTCCCAGGGTCAGTTGTGGCCCCACCCTTGTGTAGTGGGACCACCGTTGCTGTGCGCCATTCTATGGGCACATATCCTGTGGAGAGGCTGAGACTGAACAGGGTATTAAGATGCGGGGTTAATTCCTTTTGGAGCTCGCTTATGAGACAGCCTGGGGCACCATCTGGTCCCACGGAGGCAGTGTTTTTAGCTTTAGATAGAGCCGTGTTAACCAATGTATCAGTAATAATTGGACTTGCACAATCCCCTGTTATGGTAATAGGCCCTGTAGGTGTGTGTGTGGGGGGAGAAATTTGCACTGAACCTGTCAGCCAAGATGTTGGCAATGTCAGAAGGGTCAGTGTATTTTGTTCCATTTTGTACTAGCTCAGAACAGACCTGAGCGTTGCCATTTAGGTTTTTGACGTAGCCATAGAAGGCCTTATGGTTATCCTTAAACTTTAAAATTTTAAACTCTACCTTAATTTTATCCCACCCCTAGCTATATTTTCAGAAGAAATTTCTATCCTCTGTAGCAGCTTCTGAATAATCTCCACTACCCATTCCTTAAATTCCTCTCTTTTCAACCAATAAGTGGGAAAGCACCAATGTCTCATTTTTATTTTATTACCCTGTGTTTTTATTTTAGCTGTTATTGGCACATGATCTGAACTAGTTATTGGGTGGTTATCAAGACATTCAATTAAATGCACATGTTCCTGTGAAATGTAAATTCTGTCTAGCCTAGCCCAATTTTTATATATTGGGGAATAATATGTAAATTCACTCCGAACTCCTATTACTGAATTCACATCTTCCATGCCAAATATTTTAAAAGATTTCTTCAAAAAATCTATCCTTTTTTGTTATATTTTCCCTTTTTGGCTCCCCAGACACATCCTCACTGCTGCAAATCAAATTCCAGTCCCCACCTATAAGTAATATTCCTTGCTGAAAACTGATTACTTCTTCCAGAATTTTCTTAAGCTCCATTACAACAGTTTTAAGTTGGATGTAATCCTCCTCCCTTGCCAATAGCCCCTCAGCATTAAAACATTTCCCATTATTATCTTTTTTTTATCCTCTTCTATCACTATTGGAGCTCCTCTTGCAATTAATATAAGTACTCCTCTTTTCCTTTGTGGGGTGGCCACAGTGGTGCAGCGGTTAGCATTGCCGCCTCACAGCAAGAGGTTCTCCGGTTTGATCCTCGGCTGGGCTGCCTTCTTTGCGGAGTCTGCATGTCCTCCCTGTGGTGCTCCAGTTTCCTAGCACATCCCAAAGACATGCTGTAGGTGGATTGGACATTCTAAATTGGCTGTAGGTGTGAGTGCATGCGTGTGTGTGCCTTCTGTGGAAGGTTGGGCGCCGGGCTGGCAACGCGACATCGTAAAACTCCTCTGCCAATCCTGAGCGGACAGGTGATCCGCTGTGGCGACCCCTAACAGGGAAAAGCCGAAAGAAGACCCCTCTTTTCCTTTGTCCCAGGTATTCTGCTCAATAACCATCCTGAAAACCTTTCTTTATCAAATTCACATGTTCATTTCTTTCTAAGTGTGTCACATGTAACATGGCTATTTGCACTCTACATTTTTAATCTAGTTCGCTACTCTTTTTTGTTTATATTTATCTGTGAGGCCATTTACATTTAAAGACATTAAAGAAAGCATCATTGTATTAAAAAGTTATTATTCCCACTTTTTATGTATAGCACCTTTTTTGTTAAATGTGTAGTTCCAGATTTTGTGTTACAGGTATACACTGTTTGGCAGGTTGAACCTTTATACAATTGTTTCTTGTGATATCCATTTGAGCCTATGTCGCATCTTAAAAAACATTTTACTTTATTGAAAGCCCTCAAACAAGAAAACAAATACACCCCCAATACCCCCTTAAAACCTATTAACTTAATACTAACACACAAAACTAACCTTTGCCTGATGATATTAAAGGACAACTACATGAGAAAAAAATCAAAAAAGATATATTTTTTTAACTTTTCCTTAAGTCTGGATCAATCATAGAAAACCCATATGTACCAGATAGAAATAGTCACTACTAATTTTATTCTGTTTGTAACCCTGAATGCCCTCCTGAGGGCAGATATCCTGATGAGAGTTAGTTTTCTTCTAAAGAGAAATCTTCCCCATAATACACTGCGAGTCCACTGTTTCTGAGATTACAGCGCCGATAGCTGGACTGTCACATGACAATTCCATTCACTTAGAATGGAAGAACAGAGGGCAGCAGCTTATTTTGACAGGCTTCAAGTAAAAGTATAACTTACTGTCACACAGTGTCTCTTACAAATGTGTTTCCTGCTGATGTGTTATACATTCTGTGAAAAAAGCTTCCAGAACTATAGCTCATTGCTGAGATAACAGGCTTTTTTTATGTATTCAACTTTGATCTGCTTCATTTCTTTCTCAGTTTACTCCTCCCACATTCCAACCATCAGCTAGCAACAGTAGCACATTTCCCGCCCTGCAAGGTTCTGCTAATTAGTCAGCTTTGCACAACAATACACATCAGTCAGATTTGCTTGCAGTCTACCTGTGTGCCAGGAAAAAGTGTTCCCTCATCTCTCTCCTTACTCCTATCAGCTGAATAACGCTTTCACAGTAAATCATATTACAAAAATGCTTGTAGCAATCCTTAATATAAAGGTGTCTGAGTTTTCCTCTAGACATGCCTGTAACATAAACAGATTGCAATTCATCTCGGCCAATGACAGATTTAGCCATGTCTGCAAATTTATGCAATCATAATGAATGTTCATATTTGCCTTGCACAGAATTGCAGTCTTCTGCCCTTGTTATCCCTTAGTCATGCCTCTGATGTCTCCTTATATTTGTAGGTACTACTGCTTTTGTGTGCACATATTCATTGGTGTAATGCTTTTTTTTATGCAACTTAATATATTCTTTCCTTCAAGCTATGCAGTCGTTACTCTCACTGTTCCAAACAGTGTGCATACTGTTTTTGTTTGCTCTCAATATAGTTTTTTATTGCAGGCTGCTGCAACAAGCTTTTTTATTTACTGATATCCAGATTTCACTCATTTTCTCAGGAAGCTAGATAAACCAGACTACCTCCAACCATGACTGTTGCATTTCAATTATCATATGAATTTAGTTCTTTCAGTAGGGATCGAGCATGAAAGACCATTTTGCATAGGAACATCATTAAAGCAAATGGGATGACAACACTCACGGCCGGCATTAGGCATAGGCGAACTAGGCGACAGCCTAGGGCGCCATTCAGGCTAGCCTCATAAAGGGCGCAAATTTCATATATTTATTTAGTATAATTATTTTTTCTTATTCTGTAAAGTTTGCGCTCTTCTCAGCGCCCTGTCTCTGAGCACGTCCCAACTGTATTGTGGTGTTTGCGCCCTCCCCCCACTTCTGTAGCTCTGTCTAATGGTGCCAGAAACATAGGAGAAGGGCGAGGGCAAACACCCTCCCACTTTTAAAGCTGTGGGTTGATCGGATGGCTTCAATAATTAAAAAAAAAAAAAAAAAAAAAGCTGTGCAAGCGCCATCTGCTTTAAGGCAGACCATGAGTGGCATGCACGCACATCAACGTGGATGCAAATTCCGCACTTGCCCACAGAATTTAAGCTTGCAATTCTGTTAATCTTCATGCGGTGGTGGTGCTGCGGTAGCATTGTTGACTCACAGCAAGACTTATCCGTTCGATTCTCAGCTAAAGCGTTTTCTGTGTGGAGACATGCGTGAAGAGGTGTACCTTCGTTGAAGGTTGTGCGTCAGGGCTCATAACTCGGCACGTAAAAATCTTCAGCCAATCATTAGCGGACCGGAGTTCCACTGTGGCAACCCCTAACCGGGAAAAAGCCGAAAGACACAACAAAAATCTTCATGGATTCTAACCCATAGACCTTTATATTTTAAGTATGAACAACCAGAGCCAGCTAAGCATTTAAATGTTACCCTGTTCATAAGGGACAAGAGTACTAACCAAGGGTGAACTTGTGGTTTTCCATCCAATCATCCAGATTACATTTTGACAAAGCCTGGAGACACATTTTACGTGATTAAAACAATTCTTTTGGAACCCAAGCTATTCGATAAGGAGTTCTTTACTAAATGTCTTACTTGGTTCCTGCTGGCTTAGAGAAATGTATTCTTACCCAAGACTAATTCCCTGTCATAAAGTAAAGCTGGTAGTAAGTATATTGATGCACACACACACACACACACACACACACACACACACACACACACACACACACACACACACACACATTTTATATAGAATATATATATGTGTGTGTGTGTGTGTGTGTGTGTGTATATATATATATATATATATATATATATATATATATATATATATATATATATGTGTGTGTAGATATATATATATATATATATATATATATATATATATATATATATATATATATATATATATATACAATGCATGTGTCGCATACATACACACACTTGTATGATATATATGTTATGTAATTATTATTTGATTAAGTTTTATGCAATTTAGAATTGGTTACCTGCATTAGAAATGCAACTTAAAATACATTTTTATAACCATTTGTTGATGTCAGTGTTACTATTTAAAATTCTTGGCTTTAAAGGAGCATGCTGAAGTGCTGAAATGTACATATTGTTGTCATGACGCTAAAGAAATGTTGAATTTAAATTAATTACATCAGTTATTGTAATATTTGCTAGGGAATTATATGAGGAAATGATATTCCTATAACAAGTCTTTCAAAGGCAATTATCCAATGTACCACATGACCTTGTATTGTGATAAGTGTTCTGAAATAATAAATTCTGTTTTGCAAATTAAGAAAATATTTAAGTGGCTTAGATTCCTGCATTACTAGTCAATTTTAATTTAGTTGGGATTTTTTCCAAACATAAAGCCATTCTCTGAGTAAGTAGGAGAGCAGAGAATGACAGTAGACATGGCCTGTTTAGTACGTCATTTGACATGCTGCATGCCTTCTTGCCAAACCTCTGTAATGTCAGCTGGCAATAAATATAATGAAAATTATCAGTCACATTATTAATTTTATAACTACCCTTTTTTTTTTCTAAATGGACTTCTTTTACCCTACGTCCCTGTGCCATAATATCCTGCCATTAATTCATTCATGCTGCAACATTAGGACTGACTTCATATCAACATCTAACATTAATTAATGTTTAAGTTAACCTGTCAAACAAATATTCCCTATGTATCACACCCACATACACCATGAGCTTATCTGTGTAAACACATACACACACACACACATACACCATGGCATATCTGTGTAGACACACAGACATACCACACACAAACACACACGCACACATACACACATACACAATGAGCATATCTATGTAGACACATGCGCACACCCACAGACACACACACAGACACACACACAGACACACACACAGACACACACACAGACACACACACAGACACACACACAGACACACACACAGACACACACACACAGACACACACACAGACACACACACAGACACACACACAGACACACACACACACACTCCGTGTCCATGCCCTATCTCAACTACTATGGTTTAGCTATGCTACTAAGGTTCCTGCCCCCAAATTTAACCTAGATTTTCAGATTTTCTGATATTCTTCATAAAGTTATACCTTTCTGTGGGAACACACATTACTAAACAACTGCAGTAAGCCTGTGCATAGAGTCTTTGTCTTTATCACAAACTCTGTGGGATCTATCTGGGAAGGATCATCTACTATGACTCTGAAATCCAGCTCTTTTTAATGCTTAGAGGTTGAACAAGATATATATATGTATATATATATATATATATATATATATATATATATATACACACACATATACAGACACACACACACACACACACACACACATATATATATATATATATATATATATATATATATATATATATATATATACACATACATACATACACACACACACACACACACACACACTTCTGCTTCTTTTTTTAGCATTTCCAAAGAGTAGAACAAAACAAAATAAGAGCAGTGTAGATTAATGGTCCATCAGAAAAATAAGATAAAAGTCAATGTAAATAAGTGAAGGACTAAACTACAGCAGGGAATAATAACATAGACAAAATTTAATTGTGCACTCTTTTGCAGCAAATCATGCTGCTTCATCAGGCAATTCAACAAAACACAATGCATAACATTTAAAATACATACTGACCAATAAAATCTCTCCTCTCATTAATTATGCAAAAACTTTATAAAAGCAAAAAAACATCAGATTCATATATGAACATATGAAGAATATATATATAGACACATATCTATGAATACACACACATATATATATATATATATATATATATATATATCTAAAATGTATGTGTCTGTTGACATAATTTTTGTTGCAAATATCATACATCACAAACCATACTGACATGATTTTAGTTGCAAACATTATACATCGTTTATAATCTATCCAGTCATTGTCAGCCAAACATTACATAACTCATTCAAATACTGCCTTCTTTTAAACCTCATTCTTCCCTTGTATGTACTGTTCCCACAAGTACCTGAGGCTTAAGCTACTGTACATAGGGAGGAGAGAGGTTGTAATTCTACTTTCACTGAGCTGTAAGACTCGCTCGCCTACCCCAAAGTAAATTAAACTTTTTAGATTAACTTAAGCAACCCTTTATAACAAGGACATGGGCTTCTATGTTCTGAGGACATGACTTTTTATAGTAAAATATGCGTGAAGGATAACAGATAAACAGATGTGAACAGATAAAGCAAGTTTATTAAAGAAAAATTCCTCCTTCACTTAGTTAGACTACATTGCAAGGTATCTTTTCTTCCCATGCATTTAAATAATTGAAGGAAATAACTGGAATGCCTTTCTTGGGGAGTAACCTGCCTGTGAGTGTGGCTCAAATAGGAGTGTTTCATGAGAATGGTATGGGTGGGGCTTAAGGGGTGCCGGAGCACTACTTTGCCTAGGGCACCATTTCAGCTAAGGCCGCCCCTGACAACTCTTAACAGTATTAAATACAAACAGCAACTCATATGTACCACAGGGATGGGCTATGGTTGCATAAAAAGAAAATGGTGCAAAGGCCAACATTTTGGTTTTAAACAGCTGAGCTGTAACATCAAAATACAGATAAGCCAGCAAATGTAGAAGCAGCCTTTGGGAACAATACTGCATAAAGAGAAAAATTATAAGAGTTTCTTTAAAGTTAAAGACAGATCCATTATTCAAATAAGACACCTTTCAGATATCCTAGCATCTAAAATGCAGAACCTGTAAAGTCTTATGAATAACAATGACTATGGCTTTCAGCACAGGAAGGGGCAAGCTGAGCTAACAGATCTCATGCTGAGTAGATGAATTCATTAGGCAGACATGACTCCTCAGTGAATAACTTCAACTGACTGTTCAGCAACAGAAGATGAAGAAGGTGTGATGCATATGAATGGGAACCCTAAGTCACAGACAGTGGCTTAGCATTTTCACAGGAATTTTAAACAATAGCGTCAGATCATAGGTTCATAGGTTCGTACTAGGCTATCTGCCCTAAGGCATTTATAAGCCTAGCCAGAGTGTATGTGGCTTACACCACCCCTTAGGATGAGAATATTACGCCCTTTTAGGGTTTAGTTTACTATGCCTCTGTCTAGTAGTGACACAGAGATGACCCCCGGGGTAAACCTACGATCTCCCATCCACTCGTCGAGATTTCTCTTGAATAGAGTCACTGAGGGGCTCTGCCTAACATGGACTGGGATTCTGTTCCAGAGTGTAGGGAGCCTCTGGGTTATGAATCTGTCCCTCCAACACTTCCTATTTATTTCTGTGTTGAGGTTTAAGTCACTTGTTCTCGTGGCTCTGATGGATTTGGATTTTCTGAGGTGGAGCATGTCCATTAATTCAGGATTGGACATGGCCTTGTACGTCAGGCACAGATCACCTCTGAGTAGTCGGTATGCGACTGAATAGAGTTGGAGTTTTTTTCAGTCGGGCAGCATATGACATATGTTTAAGACCCTTTATCCTCTTGGTGAGGAACTTTTGGGGTCTTTCCAACTGCTGCAGGTGTCGGGTGAGATACATCCCAAATGGGGCATTGTACTCAATCATTGGCCTGATGAGAGAAGAGTACAGGGGCACAATGACCTCTCTTGATCTAGATGTGAAACCCTTCATGATAAGGTGGGCAATATAGAAGGTCTTCCTAACCACTTTGGCAATGTGAGTGTCAAATGAGAGGTTACTGTCAACCTGGGTCCCTAGGTCCCTGATTACCTCTTCCATACTTAATGGATTACCGCCTATGTGGTAATTTGTCGGTACCTTGTTTTTCCCAAAGGGTATGACTATACATTTTTTGGTGTTCAGCTTAAGGCCATGGCTCTGGCACCAATTATCCGTTTCTATGAGGCCTCTCTGAAGGATGTTTGTGCCGCTGGAGTATCAATTATGGCGCCCAGTTTGCAGTCATCTGTGAACTTTGTCAGCCACAATCCTCTTATGTTTGCCTGTACTTCGGAAAAATAAATGCCGAACAAGAGGGGTCCCAGGACTGAGCCCTGTGGGACACCGCTTGTGACTGGCTTAGAGTCTGACATAGCTCCAGCAACTCTGACCCTGTGGGTTCTGTCCTTGAGCCAGTTTGCAACCCATCTTGTGACATATGGGTTTACATTTAAGCTGGTGAGTTTGTCTATGATGCCCGAGTGGGGTATTGTGTCAAAGGCTTTTGCAAGGTCAAGGTAGGCTGTGTGAACTGCCTTACCCTCATCAATGGCCTTAGTGACTGTTTCAAAAAAGTCGACCAAGTTCAAAAGGCAGGATCTGCCCTTGACAAAGCCAAATTGAGTAGGATCCAATGTCTGTAGGTCCCCAATGTCTTTATTTATGAGTTCCATAATGATCCTCTCCATAGCTTTGCAGACCAGGCTGGTCAAGCTTATGGCGCGGTAATTTCCAGGGTCCGTAGAGGCACCGCCTTTGTGAAGTGGGACCACTGTTGCCGTATGCCACTCTTTGGGTACGTATCCTGTAGTAAGGCTAAGATTAAACAGCAGCCTTATATGTGGGTTTAGTTCCTCTTGGAGTTCATGTAGCACACAGCCCGGGACACCATCCGGTCCCATTGATGCTGTGTTTTTAGCTTTAGAGAGGGCGGCTCTCACCTGGGCATCTGAGATGTTAGGGAGGCTACACTCTGCTGGGATAGTTATTTCTCCTTTTGGGGAGAGAATTTGCACTGAACCTGTCTGCCAGAATGTTGGCAATGTCAGTGGGTTCAGTGTATTTTGTGTCATTTTGGACTAACTCTGAGCATATCTGGGAGTTTCCACCCAGGTTTCTAACATAGCTAAGGAAGGCCTTGTGATTGTCTTTTGTGTCTTTTGCGATTTTTCTCTCAAAGTTGGCCTTGGATGATTTTATGAGTGATCGTAGTTTTTTGCTAGTACTGATCAGAGACGCCTTCCCTTTTAGGGATTTTGCTCTGTCATGTAGTAGCTTCCTCCTCCTGTTGTAAAGTTTGTTTATGGCTGGGGTAGTATGAAGTATGGGAAGTATCACAGAAGAAACAAGTTTTTAAACTGAAGATACACATCAGTATTTACATGGTGCTTGTATCCCAAAGCAGTTACATCCAAGCATGGGCAGAACACTCGAAAGTAGCTCAAAACAAATATACATCCATATTTGTGCAATCTATATTCTATTATACCACATGACAATCAATTACTGGTTTCCTTCCATGTGTACCATACAGACTGCTTATGCAAGTCACATCAATAAAGGCACATCACCAAATGGAAAGCTGGCAAATTAAAGGTGACAGTGACTCCTTTTCACAGCATATTGTGGCATTTATATGTAACTGTGAAGTATACTAACGTACAGTCATCAGAATACACTTCTCACTGCATCAGTCCACAAAGCAGTATCATTCTGGATTCCAGGTACAGTTCATAACGCAGTGTAATTTGCCAGGTATGCACACTTAGTGAGCAATTCACCTTGCAGAAGATGAGTACACAGACAGATGTACATGACTTATCTAGAGCATGTTAGAAGAAGTAAAGCCATTGCTGCATTTTCAAGCATACTGATCACCTGGAATGCATAACTAAAAATGTATGAAACACCACTGGGTACCCCTTTCATCTGCAATACCACTGTAGGACCATTAATTTTTGTGCAAGAGCCTTGCAATAGGATCTGTAATAACTACTGGCAATTGGCCAAGTAATATTAGGGATAAATTATATGAACCTAGGTCATGTGTCTAGTATTCACTGCACATTTTCAATGACTTCTCCGCTCGCTATATATTTTCATGAAATTTCTTCCTGTTACGATATAACCTTACTTCCTTGCTTGTGTGGAAGCAAAGATAAGAACATGTTAAATAGGAATTCTGCTGCTTACTCCTATTACTTCCATCCACTACCAAAAACATAGATTATGGTAAGGTTTGAATGCACTCCACAAAGTATGTGCCTCATATTGGCCTTTTGCATGCCATAAAGCTCATCAACTATATATCAATAATCTACTGGCCAGCCGGTATGTGTTTGCCCAAACTGGGTTACATAGAATAACTCTGTTGAGTGAAAGCTGGACATAAAACCAATGAACCTGGCAAACATTAACTGAGAATTGTTTCTCAGTGTAGGCTGACTGACAGGACGCAGCTTGGAAGAGGATGACATGATAGTAAGGATGAGGCTGAACATCCTTTGTATCCAGGAGACGAGGTGGAAAGGCAGTGCAGCAAAGCCACTTGGCTTGGGATCCAGAGTCCACTACTCAGGAGAGTAACAGGCTAGAAATTGTGTGGGAATTGTGGTAAGAGAAAGGCTTCAGAAAGCAGTGAGGGAATATCCTCAGAATTAGTGACAAACTCATGACAATCCGATTCCAGTGTAAAGATAGGCTGAGAGTATGAATACTGCCCTATGCCCCACAGCAGGGTTGTGATAGTGAGGAAAAGAGTGCAGTCAGACAGCAGTTGCAGGACCTACTAGATAAAGCAGGACAACATGAATTGGTGGTGTTAATGGGAGACTTGAATGTACATATCGGGACAGACAGAACTGGATGTGACGACTACCTGGCTCCACATGGGTGGGGCAACAGGAATAAGGGAGAGGCCATTCTAAACTTCTGTCTGGCAATTGGCTTGATAGTAGCCAACACATGATTCAGAAAGAGAGTCACAAATTTACATATGAGTGGCCAATATGCAACTCAGATAGAAGAACCTTAGTAAGGAAAAGACACCAGGGTATAATCCATGATTGCAAAGTCATCCTCAGTGAAACAGCTGGCTCGCGTCATAAACTACTGGTTGCCAGAATTGGCTGCAAGCAGTGGTCAGACAGGGCACTTTATAAATGGTTCATATCCCAGACCCGGCTTGTAAATGTTTCATCTCACAAGCCCCTTCTTACACTTATCAAGGATATCAGTAGTTGTCAGAGCATGGCTAGGTTTAAAAAGGCCCTTGTGTTCATAAGCCTAGTAAACACCTATGAATGCTATACAAATTGAAGTTAGTGGAGACATACAAGCATAACACGGGAAATAAGAGTTACTCCCAATCACCCTTAAAGGCACAGTATAAGACATGGCAGGGTTGTTCATTTTACAACAGCCATCTGTGAATGTAATACAGCAAAAAAAAAAAAAAAAAACTTCAAGCGCAATAGTTGATAAGTTATAATAACCACCTGCTGGGGCTTTCAAGATGATAAACTTTCTGTGAAAGTGTTAGAAAAATGACTGACTCAGTTCTATCAAACTTAGCCATCTCTACTGTCTGATACATCCACCACACATGCATTCATTGAATGCTGATTTAAATGAGCTATGTAATGTTTGACTGAAAATGATTAGGCAGAATATAAGTGATGTATAATGTTTGCAAGTGGTCAATATGGTTTGTGATGTAAAAAGCTTGCAACTAGGATTGTGTTTGTGTGGTTTGTTTTCATTTATATTAATGTATGACTTCTTATGTTGTAAGTGATGGTTTGAATAATGTTTCTTTACAAAAAGGGATAGGAATTGAGTAATTTATGTAATGTTGCCTAGTTATATGCTGTATAGCAATATATATGAAGTATAATGTTTGTTATTAATTTGTTAATATAATTTGATTACTATTGTAGAAATGTAAATATGCCTATATCACAAGTGATACTTCAGTAAAGGTGTCAAAAAAAATAAAATACATTTTATGGAAAAGGATTTAATTTCTCTATTTTTTTTTTATTTGTACTACTTTAAGGCCCAACAGCACAACATGTTCACTTGTAAGTGTCTTAAGAAGGCAAGTGCTCATCTTATATATTTCACAGACAATAACTTGTAAAATGGTAATTCTGCATGTGAAAACCAAAGGACAACTCATGGTAACTGTGCAGCCACGTTATTTATGTGCTGCTTGCAAATGGGGTGGTGTTCTCCTTTTAAAGACATTCTCCTGCCACTGTAAACTATGTCCCTACTGAACTACCATTCATTCAGTATTAACTATCCAATCTGGTCCACCACATATTGCAACTTTCCCGTAATAATCCCATTGTAAACTAATAGTTATTGGCACATTAAATCTCACTGACTAGAAACATCACTGCTGCAATTTAATACAAAAGTAGCTTTATGCAACTAGTTCTTACTTCTGACTCTAGCCTTTCTACATAGAGTACTGTCTTCTGTGGGCTTTTAGCAGTCATCATATTGTATCCATGCTTCATATTCTGAAGTAATAAGCCAGAAAAACATGAGCACTTCCTTACATATTTACTTTACTGTTTTCACTACCACTGTCCAGTTATCACAGTGAGAAAGTGATGACATTGAAGCACATATTGGGGAAAATAATTTTGAACAATTAATTTCATTATGTACTTAAAGAAAAGTAGGAAAGCAATCAGCATTAGCAAAACAGGCAACTCTCACATGCATTTGTCAACATATTTACAGAAGCCATTGCAGTCAAGTTCATAGCTCTCAACCAATCTGGTATGAAGCGAGAAATATTCATGGACACCTTAAAATATCACTGCTATTCACCTGAGGCATCGACAGTTTAAGATAATGTGAATTAATATACTTTTTTCTGAAGTAACAGCAGTCATATATATATCCCTGATTATTGTCTTAATCTATTAAGCGTAATTCATCACTTTTTCTCCAAATGTCACTAGTTGTAGGTGGGATTAAGAGGGACCGGGCTACAAATTGAGTCGAAATCATGGTCGTCTGTGAAAATCTGGGACAGCTAAGTGGTATGATCAAGTTCATACAAGAGAAACCAAATCATTAAATATCTTCGCATAAACAAATCTAGTAATAAAAGGATGTTTATGTTGACAGTCACCTAACTTCTGACCAACCTATGTCTATTGTAAGAAAGTCCTTCTATATTGCTCAGCTTGTAAACAAAGGGACTTGATGTAGATCTAGGCACGTTGTTGCCCTCTCCCCTTTTACTCAACCATCATCAGGCCAGTCATTGAGTATAATGCCCTCTTTGGCATGCATCTGTCTAGATGTATGCAACTACTGAAATACCCAGAGAGATACATTACTAAAAGAATACAAGGCAAAAACAACATATACTACATGGAACAACTTAAAGTTTTGTCATTATACTCCATAACCTACAGACTGCTAAGAGATGTCTGTCATACAAGGCGTACTCCAATGTATTATTGATGGATTTATTGCACATCATCATGTGAAATGGCATCAGAAATACTTGGGCTAGGTATTTAAGCCTGTTCTACAACATCAGTAGAATGGTGGGGAGAGACTGGTATATCTCATTGAGGATACTGTTGCTGTAGAACCACCTCCCCATCCACATAAAACTAAGTTCATCACTGTTCATTTTCAAATGCAACTTAAAACTATGAATAAGAAACAGAAAATGTACCCCAGGACTGCCTTACTGTACTCTTAAGGTATGGAAGCAGCTCCTAAATGGTTTATCCCAAGCATGGATCCTCTCCAATTACCTATGGTATAAGCCCAATTATTCTCATTAAGGGTAACATGTAATTATCAACCATGAAATGGTTAAGGCCACGCCATTCTAGCATTAAATGGGACAGGTCAATTCAAGCAATTCACAGTACAGTTCAGAATATCTTCGATATTTCTATAATTCTTAATGTTATTCATTTTCTTGTTTTACTCAAAGGATAGCTAAAACAACTATTTTTTGCAAATGGTACACAAAGTGAAATACATTAAAAGTATAAAATGGAGGCATTACGTATTAACCTAGTCTCAGCTCCTTATTTAAAAGTCAAGAATTTGTAATGCTACATCTGGTTTCTGCTTTCTTTTTCTTGTATTTTCCCCTTAATTAGCTCCTTTTACTGCCATACCAGGCTCCCACTAGTCATATTCCTGTGCACTGACCCTATGAGCTGGCTGTATGCTACTATAGCAACATGCAGTTTGCTTTTGCTGGGGTAACATTAGTGTAACCCTTACCTGACTTTTGCTTTGATGTGTCGCATCTAATGTAACTAGAACCGTGCAGACTGCTGGCATACACCTTGCAGAGGTTGCTCTGCTTGTAGCATTTTTTATGTATTTCATTGTCTTTTGTATATTTTTTTTATTTTAAATTTATTTTTATTTTACATTTGTTGACCGGGATAAGTCCGGCTGGATACTTGTCCATTTTCAGCGGAGGCCCGGGAGAAAAGCTCCATACATATATACAGAAAAACTGTTACATTAATCAAGTTAAAGCAGTGTTACAGATGCAATACGTAGGATAAAAGTCATTCATTGTGTCCTATATAAATCTGATTTGTTATAGAGTAACAATTAGGAAGCAATGTAGGGGTGGCCAAAAGACCTCTTTAGCATATATATTGCCAGAGTTAGTGAGGATTAGAGCAAGGACATAGCCATTGCCTTTTAAAGTACTGTTTTAGATTTTTTTTTTTTTAATTGGGTTAGAATGGGTTCTGAAGTAAGCTCAGCAGGAAGTGAGTTCCATACTTTGCCAACAGAGTTGGCATATAGAGAGTCTCCAGATGAGTTGTTGCCTTTGAGGGTTTGGACTAGTAATTTGTTGGATGAGCGAAGTGTCTTGAGGTTGCTGTGAAGGGTGATAATATTTGTATGTACAGGTATGTTTTCAGGTTGGTAGAGAATTATATGTGCCACTATTAGCTGATTGTACTGAAGTTGGATAGGTAATTCTAGCCACCCTACATTCTCTAGGTTCAGACAGTGGTGTGTTCTGTATGCTGCTCCAGTGGCAAATCTAGCAATATGATTAAGACAGCTAGAGAATTTATTAAGGTCAGACTTACTCAAGTTTGTGAAGTGAGGAGATGCATAAAGGAAGATGGAAAGTAGATGTGTACAGGCAATTACCGTCCTAGCTAGTGGAGTGAGGAAAGGTTTGATCTTGTATAGTGAGCCAAGTTTTTTAACTTTTTTAATAGTTTGATTAATATCCATATCAAACTTGAGGTTATCAACTATTACACCTAAGAGCTTGCTACAGGGATCTGGGACAATGACAGTGCCAGTGTTAGATTTTATAGTAAAAGTTGGAGGGGAGGCTTTATGAATGGGGAGAAAAGCACTAGCTTTGTTTTGTTAGGATTTAATAGGAGACGTTGATTACAGAGCCAGTTTTCGACCGTATTAAAAACATTTTGGGACAGAGTCTGCAGACTTAAAGGGGAGGTGGCAGAGCAAATCAAAGTGGAGTCATCTGCATATTGAATGCAGGTGGCTGTTGGGATGACTGTGTACAGGTCATTAATAAAGATAGAAAATAATAGGGGTCCTAATATAGAGCCCTGAGGGACCCCAAGGGTGATAGGTAGAAGGGAAGATAGTTTGTTCTGCCATAGTACAGCTTGTTGTCTAGCATTCAGATAAGATTTGAACCATTGGATAGCCTGGACATCTAGGGGAATAGTTTTAAGTACATGTATGAGTAGTTGGTGGTTGACCATGTCGAAGGCTTTGGAGAAATCAAGAAAGAGGGCAGAAGAAAGCTTATTGTTTCGGTTTTGATTAATAACATGGGAGAAGGAGAGGAGGGCCGTGGTTGTACTGTGGAATGGTCTGAAACCATGCTGCGAGTTAGCCAGGAGATTGTGCTGAATGAGATGGCTCAGGAGTTGTTTATGGCTGCACTTATCCATAATTTTAGCTAGGGGTGACAAAACAGCTATAGCTCGGTAATTTGACAGTTCAGTGGAATTGCCCACTTTGTGGAGTGAATAACATGGGATCATTGTCTTACATAGTTTAATTTTAATTTTTATATTTTAAATTCATCTATGTGTTTATTAATTTGATGTAAAATTCTATTGGCTATTAGAGATTACTCTGAGCTGATAGGTTGTTGGACAATATATCTGATTAGTTTTGGAAATGGCAGTCTGATGAAGCGATTTATCATAAAAGCACTTAAAGTACCATCTTAAATTAAAAGTTTTTATCCTGAGGCTGTGTGTTCCGGTACTCTGTTGTTTTTCTTGAAATATATTTTTGTGCTCAGTATCGAATTTATCCTAATACTTAGCTTGCTCTTTTTCGTGTATCTGAATGGGGGTAAGCTGTGATTTGGTGTAATTCACTGTGATGCCCAAATGACATAAATGTAGCAAGCAATCCCTGGATTGAATCAGTAGATGCCCGGATAGGGTGGTTGGGAGCCAGCCATTTAGATATGGAAACAACCTGAATCTGTCATTAGAGACAACTTTGTTTTAGACCTTGTAGGTGTATAACATGTATTGACTCACAGAGGTGTGGGACTTATCCTTGCAGAGGTTGCTCTGCTTGTAGCTATATTCATACGGGTTTCCGTTATAAACATACGCAAGTAGGTTTTTTGATTGAGTGCAAGTTTTATGCTGATTGAAAAACTCGTTATATAGTTTATTTTAGTTATTGTGTGGTGTGCCACGTGTCCTATATTGGGAAGACCAATCGCTGTTTTAAGGAGTGCATTTTGGAACATGTTAGGGATATTGGGAATGTTAAGGAGACAAACACTCTGGGAAAACATGTTAAGAATAATGGGCTACAACATACATTTAGTTTTTTTGTAGTTGAAGCTATAACCGAAAATATTAGGGGTGGTGATATAAAGAACAGGACGGTGTTGGCCGAGCAGAAGTGGATACTTCAGTTTGCAGCTGACAAGCCAACAGGCATTAATGATGCCATTACACTGAAACCTTTCCTTCATGCACGTAGTTTAAAACATTGTGTAAAAAGGGTTTATGCATTTTTTATGTGTTTTATTGTCTTTTTTTATATATCTCATTGTCTTACATATTTTAATTGTAATTTTTTGTATTTTAAATTGATGTATGTGTTTCTTAATTTGATTTAAAACTCTATTGGCGATTACTTTGAGCTGATAGGTTGTTGGACAATATATCTGCTTGATTAGTTTTGGAAATGGCAGTCTGATGAAGCGATTTTATCATGAACTAACTATCTTAAATTAAAAGATTTTATCCAGAGGCTGTGTGTTCTGGTACTCTGTTGATTACCCCCATTCAGACCCTGGACTTAATAGGTGCTCATCTAGACATGACCAACCAGATAGCTTTGCTTCCTCTGACAAGGATTTATACTCTTAGTTCTGAGGTCATGATGGAAATTTCCCTTTCTCATCCGACAACAAGACTTGTCCTCCAAGCCTTAGGATCGGTGGCAACAGTAATAATTTTAGTTCTGTTAGCCAGGTATCATGCGTTCCCTTCAGTGGACTTTTTCAGTACAATTGTCTGTACTTCAGCATCCTCTAAGCAATCCAGTCAAGATTTCCAAAGTCTGTAAGGAATATCTTCTTTGGTAGCTTAATTTAGAAGAAGTATCTCAAGCTTGTCCTTTCATTCTCCCTCAGTCAGTAGCCACAGTCAGCAAAGACATCTCCCAAATTGGGTGACTGGGAGGACATTTCTTGGGAAGGACAGTTCAAGATGAGTGGTCCTCGGGAGAGGCCAATTTGCTCATCTATGTTCTGGAGATGAGAGCTGTTCAACTAGCATTGCAGGCTTTTCACGATGTTCTACCTTCGGGGATGATAGCGATACATATAGACAATATGTCAGTCGTCTGGTATATCAACAAACAGGGGGGAACCAGATTTTATCTGCTGTGTCAAGAAGCAATGAGAATGTGGCAATGGGCATTCTCTTCACATCATTTTATTTTGGCAATGCACATACCAGGGAAAAACAACGTGCTTGCAGGCAGACTAAACAGGTCCATTTTGATGCCTCACAAGTGATCTCCCAATCAAACGTTGACAAATAAGATTTTTTTGTCAATGGCGTCAGCGCTACTGCAGTCTTTTTGTTTCATCCCCTCAACAAGTGCAGCAGGTCTTTGCCCTGGTTCTCACTCGGGGGTGTCACCGAGAGCTGCTGTAGTCCATGACTGGTCCTCCAGTCTCATCTATGCTTATCCCCCATTACCACTAATTCACAAATTTCTACAGAAGGCATCCAGGCTGAAGAGAAAAATAATCTTCATTCCACCCTTTTGGCTTTGTCAGGTCTGGTTTCCCTTCATCTGGCCTCATGTTGTTTATCCTACATGGATACCAAACCCACATCCAGACCAGCATCCAAACATCAATGACCACTTTGTTGTTTCTGCAGTTCGAGTGATGGATAGACAGCACAGGCCTTCTTCCTCTGTTCTACAGATTCTCTTATCTTCCCAAAAGCCTTCCACTAGGAAAATGTACAAGAATAAATGGAAAAAAAATTTAATCTGAGCCCTTCAGAGAGATCTGGATCCTTACTGTGCCCCAGTCTCAGCAGTTCTTGACTTTTTGGCCTTCATGTTTAACAATGGAGCGAGTTAGTCTACTATCAAAGTTCATCTAGTAGCCATTTCAAATTTTCACTCTGGAGAGAATTGTTCTTCCCTGGCTTCATTGAGATTATGCAAGGCCTTCCTTAAAGGTACTTTTTTGCTCAGGCCCCCAGTTAAATATCCTATACCCCCTTAGGATTTGACAATTTTTTTACAGGATGTTACCCTGTCTCCCTTTCAGCCTTCCGCTAAGATTTACTTTGTTTGTCCTGGAAAACAATTTTTCTGGTCGCTATAACCGTCACTAGACAAGTATCTCAACTTCAAGCTCCTCTGTAAGACCTCCATACTTGATGTTTCATAAAGTTAAGGTCTCATTAGGCACACACCCATCCTTTCTACCCAAGGTGGCTTCCAAATGCAACTTGAATCAGGTCATTAATTTACCTGTAGTCTTCCCCAATTTTTCATACAAAGCTCAATATATTCTGCATCTTCTGAAAGTACATCAGCATCTGATGTTTTATTTACACAGAACACAGTTATTCAGAAAATCTGATCAATTGTTTGCATCTACTTTCAAGAACAAATTGATTAGAGCAGTTTCTGAAGTGACTTTAGTCAAATGGCTAACTGATCACATATACTTTGTTTCTAAAGAAAGAGGTTTAGCTTTGCCTAAGCTCCCCAGAGCACATTCTGTCAGATCCATGGCCACCTCATTGGCTTTTTGGTCAAGAGCTTCCATAGATGATATTTTCTCAACTGCCATTTGGTCTAGTCCTCGTACATTTATTGCTCATTACAGATTAGACATATTGTCTAGAAAAAGAGCAGCATTTGGTTCCACTGTACTCCAGAATATCCTTCCATGAGGATCACCCAAGGTTCATCTAGCTGGGGACTCATCAGTTGTGGAATCAATGAAAATGACATCATCAAATACAGATGTGTACTGGCCATTATGATGCATCTGTGTTGTCCATGTTCATTCTTCCTGCCCCCTTCCCTCTTTCTTAGTGTGGGCTAAGGGATTTCCTGCCGGAAACTCACCCTGCTCCCTGCTTTGAGCTCCAGCCTTCCTGTATGCTGTTATCTTATATCTTTTTATATTAGTGTCAGGTGCATGTCACTGTTGGGGCAGCAAACTTGATCTGAGATATACCGGGAGAGTGGGGCATTATTAGTAAAGGAAAGATCCAGAGAGCGGGATCTGAGAGTCTGGTAAAAGTGACCAAAACAGATCCTATGTCGGATCTAAGACCTATCAGTTGAGGAAGAATGAAAATGGGCAACACAGATGCATCATTATGCTGAGTACATAACTTTTGTTTTGTGTCCTTGACAGCATCCTGGCTCTGAAGATTGTTTATGTATGGAGGAACCCTACCCCTGAATGGGGGGACATGATACTTCACCTTGAGGCCCACAATGCTTTCCTCTTGCAAGTGCTTGCCATGAAAGCTTTCCCTGGATGGTAGTTTGGCAAGCCAAAAGCACTTTGCCCAGATTGCGCATTTGCATCATCTTTCATTCAAAGGACTTAGCATTCTGCTCTGCCTTCCCCATAGGGTGAGCATACCTATCTGCTCCTGCCAACTCTGTCAAGCACCCAAGTTGCTAATCGAACTCTTGTTGCTGGGCCATAATCAGGGATGTATCCCACTATACTGCCAGACCTGGTGATTGCTTGGTCAGAATATTGACTCTCTATAATATCCACCAAGGTAAAAACGCTTAGATAAACAGAAAGTTTCAACTCAGTTAAGATGACATAGCTTTTGACAGAAGAGCTCTGAGCTTTGCTAGTGTGTGTGTGTGTGTGTGTGTGTGTGTGTGTGTGTGTGTGTGTGTGTGTGTGTGTGTGTGTGTGTGTGTGTTTGTGTCTGAGCAGTTTCACTTTTAAAATTGTTACATTTTTATTGACAGAGCATCCGCAGCTTTTACACATTTTTTTCACATTCCACTTTTTTCCTGTTGTAGTTATATATTTTTTCATATTTCAGATCTTTGCTACATTTTTATTGGAAAAACAAATTCTGATTTTGTACAGCCTTTTTGCAATGGCCATAAAATTCTGCCACAAGATATATACACTGTATGCATTCTCTAGCAGGAATAGGAGCATTTAATGTAAAATTTGATATTTGTGAATAGTTTAGCCCTCAGGCTGGTAGTGATAATAAAGATAAGTTGGTACTTCAGAGTCTGATGTAGTTCCACATCTGGCTCCCAAAGGGACTAGAATCTGAAGCCTAGCTTTGTAGTCGACCCTCTCAGGCCCAAGGAGAGAGACGGAATTTCAAGACTGTACAATATGTAAACACAAAGACAAGAAGAAAAAGAAGAAATGTAGAAGTGATGTGCAAAATAGAAATGAAGAGTTCTCTCCTACTCCATTCTGAAAGAATCCCAGCTATCACATTTGCTACTCTGCCACTTTCTAATGCATCAGAGTTGCCGTTTGTAGTTGTTGAAAATTCTCTTTTCAAAATGGTTAGACAAGGAAATGTTTCTTCTGTTTGATATTCAGAAGTTAGAAATATTTTCTACTGCAGACCATCATTAACCAGGTCCTTCAAGACCTTTGGAAAGTATTTCATGTTTCCTTTAGAGAATGGTTACAAGAAAGTAGTGTAGACCATCATGAAGGTTTTACAGGAAATGTTTCTTGCTTTTTTTCCTTCTCTGGCCTCCACTGGTATTAGGATAGACAGAGACGCTTCTTTCCTTTCCCTTTTTAATTTTTCATCCAGATCCTTCTCACTAACCTCTGTTTTGACACAAGTTCTGATGCAAGTGGTCTCAACCCTTAAGGCCTCAACATCAATGCTGACATACTTGTTGACTTTAGTTTGGGACCACAATTTTTGGGTTTATACTTTTCACATCAAGAAAGCATTTGGTGTTAATGGATCCAGTCCAAGCAACATTGGGAAATTTTGTGATCTCTGGCCTTGGAGTTGGCCATTTGGGGATAGTCTTGGTTCTGACACAATCTGGTCTTTTGCAGATCTCAGCTACGTTGGCCCTCGAGCCTTTTGACATCATATTGGTGTCTGAAGTCCATGAACCCAGTTCTTATAGGTCGAGGTTGAGCTGTTGAAGGTCAAGCTTGGTGCAAGTCTTGGTGACTGCATCAACCTTGATGGGTTTCAACATTGGCCACTCAGAGATGATGCCTTTGGCTCCAAGTGTAGCATTCACATGTTTTTTTTAATTTGGATTATGTAGATATTTGTGCTTTTGTTGCTCAAAGCAGCTGTACCTACAACAGCCTTAACCTCAATTTAATTTTTTTGCCTGCTCTTTCATCTCTTTCCTAGTTTACAGCAGATCATAAGGTTTAAGTGCTGTTACAAAATTAACCAGATATATCTAGGCCAGTTCAGGCATCTTCTGTCTCCTCACACGCACAGACACACGCACACTCACACACACTCTCTGCTAGAGTCCTCCACTCCAGATATAGATAACAGAGATGGCATTAATTCCCTGCCGTCCTCACAGATGGCATCAAATTTATGAAGACATGGAAATGTTGAGGCAGCACAGAGGGCTGGCCCCCTGACAGCATAGCCTTCCCCAGAAGAGCATGCAGAAAGTTTTTTTGAGACTCAAGATGTGCTACTACTTATAGGCAACATTCTGCAACATGTCATTTGATGAATCCACACTTTTTTTGGATAAGCAGTTAAGAAAAATGTATTTAAGAGCAAGACCATTGTATCTATGAAACTGTTGGCTTTAAGTTGCACTCTCCAAAGTACCATTTTTTCAGGGGACACGATAATGTCATTTGTAGTACTGGTGTGGCTAGTAGCAGCAAGGTAATATGCAATCTGGAAGATGCCAGTGAGGCTGTGGTAACTTCAAAAAGATCTCTGACAAGAGACACAAGAACAATTATTAACATTATGGATTCCATGGTCTTCCTTTGGAGAGACATCAGTTTATTCCTTGAAGCACTGCCCAACTGTCCCACTGTGTAGGGAAATGGGTGCAATCTGTCCTGCATCTTGCAGGCATCGCTTAATGTAAACAAGTTAATATGGACAGTGATATCCAGAGGTTATGCAATTCATTTTCAGTTCTTTCCCCTTCTACATACCCTTCCATTATAGAGAATTCCACCCCTTAAAAAGAGTGCAGCTAAAAAGGAAGTTTTAAGCTTCATCAGCAAAAGAGCCAACTAGTGAACAGAAAAGATCTAGGTCTTGCTCTGGGGTCTTTGTAGTTTCAAAGACGTCAAAGAACCTCCAGCCAGTATTAGAAATGCAGAGGCCTACATGAGTTTATTTAAAAAAAAAAATATTCTGGATGGTTACAGTGCAGTCTGTTCTAAATTTTCTGTTGGAAAGAAAGTAGCTGCGCTCTTTGGATCGTCAAGATACCTGTCTACATGTAAAGATCATCAGGAAGTCAAAACTATGTGCTTTTGCCATGCTGTACATGCTGACTAGTAAGGTTTCCCCTATCGGCTCTGCCTATCCCTTTCCCCATCCTGGCTATCCCCCATTGAGGATGACAGTTGACTGTAGAGCCCTAGCAGTGGTTTGTGCCCTTAAATGCATCCTGGGAATATGAGCCTATTCATTAGGCTTAACCCCTTCCTGGGCCAAAGTATGGATTGCTCAGATAGTGTCTCAGACCACAGTGCCATCTTTAACCTAGGTGCATGCTCTCACTCAGTTGTAATGAGACATACCACTTGAAGCAGCTTGGTGACTGAATGCCTACCCCCTCCCCTCGGCTCGCCTCTTGCAACACTGCTCCCATACCTGAGGGAATTGTGACATTGAATGGGCCCAACCATCTCCTTACCCAGGATGGGCATACCTCTTCTCCCCTCCCAGCTCCATCAAGCCTCCAGGCCACTTAACTATTTTGGGTTACCTGGGCTGTAATTGGGACTTTATCTCTCTATTCCACAAGAGCTGGCTTGAGTCCAGGAAGCTTCTACACTTTCTGGTAGGAGCCAGTAATCAACAGTCCAGGGCCGTTCAATTCATTCTCACCTCAACGCTCATTGTGTTCATTAAATGTATATTTCTAGGTGCAGCAAACTGGAGGTTATGCACTTGCAAGGTTTTTGCTCTTGTATACAGTTCAGCAAGCTCCTGCCTGGTGCCTTGCAGAGTTCTACAGCAGCAGAGAGACAAAGGAGAGACTTTGGAGTGATTATCATTTTTTTTTTGCATTTTCTTGCTGCCTTTAGCTGATTCCGCCTAAAACTCTGATTTTTTAGAGTTTCTGTGATTTAAAAAGCTTGTTCCAGCTACATATTGTACTTATTTTACTGCCCGCACTTTAACAAAATCGTTTTTGTGTTTAAATTACCTATTTAACTGTTGTAGGCTACACACACAAGTGTGATAGCCATTTATGTGCATTCAAAGTGTTTTTTGATTGTATCTGCCTTATTTTCTGAAAAAAAACAAAAACATATACTTGTTTTCCCACCTTTCTAAGCTAGTATAGTCCAGTTTTCAGGTTAGTGCTGAATTCAGGGCTGTGTTACAAGTTTATGTGTTTGCCCATACCTTATTTGGATAGAAGGAAGTTTCTCTGTTCACCTGTGAGAGAGGTGAGCTTTGAGCAGCCTATCTGTCCCTGGAGGAGTGGTTTAAGCTCAGAAATTAGTAGTTTATTGGCCATTTTGGGCTAATTTCTATCTCTTTCATTTCCCTGCTATAGGTTCATAGGTTGGTACTAGGCTATCAGCCCTAGGGCCTATACAAGCCTAGCCATAACAATTCCCTGGCTATTTCTTCCCACACTATTTACTTCCCTGGACCCCTGTCTAGCAGGGCGACTGACGTGATCCCCGGGGTGAATGTCCTTTCTCCCATCCAATCATCAAGGTTCCTTTTTGAAGAGGGCCAAAGAGGCACTCTGCTTGACATGTATGGGCAATCTATTCCAGGGTCTGGGGAGTCTCTGGGTCAGGAACCTATCCCTACAGCATGTTTTGTTTATTGTGATGACAAGGTTTAGATCCCTGGAGCATGTGGCTTTGAGGGATTGGCATTTCTTAAGTGTAGCATGTCCAACAGCTCTAGGTTTGACATGGCCTTGTATGTTAAGCAGAGATCGCCTCTGAGTAGACGATATGCGAGAGTATAGCTGGAGTTTTTTAAGGCAGTCAGCGTATGGCATCTGCTTTAGGCCTGTGATTCTTTTAGTGAGGTATTTCTGCGGCCTTTCCAGTTGCAGATGTCTTGAGAGGTACATACCAAACTGGGCATTGTATTCTATAATGGGTCTAATGAAGGATGAGTACAGTGGGACAATGACCTCCTTTTTTCTGGATGAAAAGCCCTTAGTGATGTGGTGTGCCGCATAGGATTTCCTGACTGTTGTGGCGATGTGGTTATCGAAGGTGAGACCACTGTCCACCTGTGTCCCTAAGTCTCTTATCACACTTTCGGTGTTTAGTGTACTGCCACCTATATGGTAATTCACGGATACATGTTTTTTCCCAAAGGGGATAACTGTACATTTCTTGGTATTGAGCTTGAGCCCATGGCTCTGGCACCAAGCATCTGTTTCTGTAAGGCCCTTTTGTAGAGTATCCACATCACTTAGGGATTCAATAATGGCTCCCAGTTTGCAGTCATCTGCAAACTTTGTTAGCCGGAGTCCTTTAGTGTTGGCCTGTACTTCAGAGAAGTAGGTGCCAAACAAGAACTGTCCCAGGACTGAACCCTGAGGTACTCCACTTGTCACTTGTCTGGAGCTGGATTTGGAGTCAGCTACTTTTACACTGTGGGTTCTATCAGTAAGCCAGTTAGCAACCCATTGGGTGACGTAGGGATTAATGCCCATCTTAGTAAGTTTATCTATAATTCCAGAGTGGGGGATGGTGTCAAAGGCCTTGGCAAGGTCTAGATAGTCTGTGTGGACCACCTTTCCCTTGTCCATGGCTCTGGAGACTGATTTGAAGAAGTCAATCAGGTTCAGGAGACAAGATCGGCCCTTCACGAACCCAGCGCCGGTCAGCTAGGGTATAACTGTTCCCGGCTCCACAAAGTCTACTCTTCAGTTTTTCCCTTGGAACTAGACAAACTTTCAACTTAAGCACTCAAACCATTCACTGCTTTGCCCGGCACTTGCTCAAAACTCATAGCAAGCAGCAAGCATGAGTAAACCTTAGCACTAGACCCCCCCCTATACTGTAGAGAAGGACAAGGCTCTCTTTTCGACCTTATCAGTCAATCAGTAAAACAGTTCACTGTACCTATCCAGGCATGTCCAAAGGGCAGTTTCAGGTATACTCTCCGGTCCAACTGGTGAATCTGGGCATTTTGAGGCAATGTTGCAACTGCCTCATGTACACAGACAACCCTCTCCTCCTACCACCAAACACTAATATATGCGAGAGATGCAGTTATACAGCCAAACTGGAGGCTAAGCTTTATCAACCCAAGACTGGACCAGGCAGTCAAGAGGAGAAGGGAATTACTTGCATCACACCACCAGACACTCATAGACCTATGAAACCAGCACTGGCAAAAAACACACATAAATACACAAAAACATACACGGAGGCTCTAAATAAAAATCTGCAAAAGCAACAGAGACCTCCAAAGCAGACATCCAAGCAACCTCCACCCCCCAACACAAACCATGAAACACATACTTCACAAAACCAGTATGCCATGCAATCACAGCCCTTAAGGCAAAATAACATACCAAATACACTAGTAATAGGTGACTCTATAGTCAGGCACACTGACATCCCACTCACTAGGCTGAACAAGGAGAAGGTTGCTGTTAGCTGCCTTTTGGGTACCAGGATCCACCACATAACACAAGCACTCTGGTCACTTTAGAACAAGTACAAATACAACTCTGTCATTGTCCATGTTGGTGTGAATAACCTGAGCCATACCTTCCTGGACTACATGAAAAGAGACATGGAGGAGCTCTCTGATCACGTAGCCCAGGCCGGTATGACCCTGACCCTGAGTAGCATTCTGCCCTCACCAAGAATGATACCACGGTATAAAGAAGAAATTACAAATTTCAACAATTGGCTAAGCTTCTGGTGTCATTCAGAGGGGATCCAGTGTCTGTCAGCCTGGGATGACTTGCTCGACAAGCCAAGCTGCTTCGCTAGAGACTGCTTGCACCTGTCACCCTTAGGCTTTTGATTACTGGCCAAGGCTCTTGCCACCCCCATAGTGCCTTTTTGTAGGCAAGGCTCAAAAGACAAACCCACTGTCGTAAATAGCACAAGTAACAAAAAAGTGATGGTAATGCTACTCAATGCCAGAAGTCTAAACCTCAAAATGCACGCACTCAAGGCACTCCTCAGTATGGAGAAAATCGATGTATGTGCAGTAACAGAAACCTGGTTTAAGGCTCCAGAGAGCACCCCAGCACTACCAGGCTGCAACTCATACCATTCATTTTGGCCACAAAACCTGGACTGATATACAAAATGCGGGGGCATATTCATCAAGGATACCCACACCTCCAGGTTAGTGGCACAGCACGATGCTTCAGAGATCATCCACGTGCAACTAACAATGGGCAAAACTGCAATCCATACTGTAGCTTGCTACAGATTACCCACCATGTCCCAGGACCCCCATTCTGCATTTCTGGAAACACTGGGAAACATAAAGGTCCTACCAAACACCCTGATATTGGGTGATTTCAGTTACCCAAACATTAACTGGGAGAACTACTCCAGTCCTAACTCCCTTACCCAACATTTCCTACAATTTATAAACTCTAACGCCCTGGATCAACTGGTCAACACCCCCACCAGAGGTGACAACATATTGGACCTGGTCATCATCAACATGGGCGATCGGTGTTCCACACCAGAGGTCAGCCCCTCACTGGTTAGATCTGACCATAAACTAATCACTCTGGATATCCACATTCCGCCCCCACCCCCTGGTCAAAGAAACCACCGTGAAAAACTTTTCAAAAGCAAACTTCGTGTTACTTAAGACCAAGTTGGAAAGTTTCAAAGCCCCCATGCTAAAGGATAATGCTGTCCAAGCTGCAAAATCCTTTACAAATGCACTCTACGGGCACCTACAAGAATGCATGGATCGTGCTATCCCAAGCAAAACCAAGACTCACTCCTCCAAGAAAAGGAAACCAGTCTGGTGGACCCCTGCCATAAACTAGCTATACAATAGAAGGAGGAAACTAGTACAGAAAAGAGTAAAATCCCAAGAAGGGAAGGCATCCCTCATCAGTATCAGCAAGAAACTACGATCCCTTATAAAATCATCCAAGGCTAGCTTCGAAAGAAAAATTGCCAAGGACTCCAAATGTAATCACAAGGCATTCTTTAGCTATGCCAAGAATCTAAGTAGCAATTCTCAGATCTGCTCAGAGTTAGTGCAGAATGGCAAAAAATACACTGAATTGACCGATATCTACAACATCCTGGCAGACAGGTTCAGTGCAAACTTCACCCACTCTCACCCCCAAAAGGGCCCATAACTATACCAGAAGAATGTAGTGCCCCTGAAATCACAGACACTCAGGTTAAAACCGCCCTCTCCAAAGCCAAAAACACAGCATCAATGGGACTGGACGGTGTCCCAGGCTGCGTCCTACACAAGCTCAAAGATGAACTAATCCCTCACCTAAAGACACTGTTCAAACTCCGCCTCTCCACAGGCTACGTGCCTATAGAGTGGTGCACAGCAACAGTTATTCCGCTCCACAAAGGTGGAGCCACAACAGACCCCGGGAACTATCGCCCTATAAGCCTGACTAGCTTGGTCTGCAAGGCTATGGAGCGCATCATTATGGATCTCATTAACAGAGACTTTGGGAACCTCCAAACACTGGACCCTACCCAGTTCGGCTATGTTAAGGGCAGATCATGCCTCCTAAATCTGGTGGACTTTTTTGAGATGGTTACCAAGGCTTTAGACGAGGGAAAGGTGGTCCACACAGCCTACCTAGACCTCACAAAGGCCTTCAACACCATTCCTCATTCAGGTATTATAGACAAGCTCACCAGCCTGAACATAAACCCCTACATCACGAGATGGGTTGCCAACTGTTTCACGGACAGAACCCACATGGTGAGAGTTGTGGGAGCTAGGTCTGACTCTAAGCCAGTTACAAGTGGCATTCCCCAGGGCTCAGTCCTAGGACCCCTCCTGTTCGGCATATACTTCTCAGAGGTACAGGCAAGCACAGGAGGACTATGGCTGACCAAGTTCGCAGACGACTGCAAACTAGGGGCTATAATTGACTCTCCTGCTGACATAGACATCCTCCAAAAGGGTCTCACTGAGACAGATACCTGGTGTCAAAACCATGGCCTCAAGCTAAATGCCAAAAAGTGCATAGTCATCCCCTTTGGAAAAAACATAGTACCCACAAACTACCACATGGGTCATAGCCCCCTAAATACGGAAGACATAATAAGGGATCTGGGGACCTAAGTAGATAGCAACCTCTCCTTTGACAATCACATTGCCAAAGTGGTTAGAAAATCGTTCTATGTGGCCATCCGATCACAAAAGGGTTTGCATCCAGATCAAAGGAGGTCATTGTGCCCCTCTGCGCATCACTCATCAGACCCATCATAGAGTACAACGCCCTATTTGACAAGACACCTGCAACAGCTGGAAGGACCACAGAAGTACCTCACCAAGAGGATCACTGGCCTCAAACAGATGCCCTATGCAGCTCGACTGAAGAAACTCCAGCTGTACTCGGTTGCATACCGCCTACTCAGAGGTGATCTCTGACATACACGGCCATGTCCAACCCAGAATTGATGGACATGTTCCACCTAAAGAAAACCATATCCCCTCAAGCCACACGCTCTAAGGATCTAAATCTCACCACAACAATAAATAGGATTTGCTGGAGGGATAGATTCCTGTCCTAGACTTCCCATGCTCTGGAACAGGATTCCAGTCTACATTAGGCAGAGCTCCTCGTTAAACCTCTTCAAGAGAAACCTTGATGAGTGGATAGGAAACAGAAAGTATACCCCGAGGATCACTTCAATGGCTCTGCTGGACAGAGGCACAGGGAACTAATCTAAGGGGGTGGCGAAAGCCAACACTTTCCGGCTAGGCTTATAAATGCCTTCGAACAGATAGCCTAGTACCTACCTATGAACTTATGAATTACTGCAAAGTCACAGATGGAGCCATGACAGAGACTGGCATCTTAGACAGGCACTATATCTTACAAAGCAGTCTTCCTTCAGACAGGATTCCTCCTCAGCAAACCTTTGGTGTCACAAGTTCTTCACTTTCACCCACTCACTGTATTTTTCTGTCTTTAAGAACTGGGTCTAATGGCATACATTTTACATAGTCTGTCATGCAGGTTTCACATAGAAGTTCTTCCATGGACTTTTTCATAGGTTCATAGGTTCATACTAGGCTATCTGCCCTAGGGCATTTATAAGCCTAGCCAGAGTGTGTTTGGCTTTCGCCACCCATTTTAAATTAATTTTGCTATGCCCTTTTTCGAGGTTAGTATACCGTGCCTCTGTCTAACAGTGACACAGAAGTGATACCAGGGGTAAACCTACGATCTCCCATCCACTGATCAAGATTCCTCCTGAAGAGAGTCAATGAGGGACTCTGCCTAACCTGGACTGGGATTTTATTCCAGAGTGAAGGGAGCCTCTGGGTTATGAATCTGTCCCTCCAGCATGTCCTATTTATTTCAGTGCTGAGGTTCAAGTCTCTCGAGTGCGTAGCTCGATGGGATTTGGATTTTCTGAGGTGCAGCATGTCCATTAATTCCTGGTTGGACATGGCGAGCAGGCGGTATGCCACTGAGTAGAGCTGGAGTTTCTTTAACCGAGCAGCATATGGCATCTATTTGAGCCCTTTGATCCTCTTGGTGAGGTACTTTTGGGGTCTTTCCAGGTGCTGCAGGTGTTTGGTAAGGTACATCCCAAAAGGGGCATTGTACTCAATTATGGGCCTGATGAGGGATGAGTAAAGAGGCACGATGACCTCCCCTGATCTAGATGTGAATCCCTTCATGATTAGGTGGGCTATATAAAATGTTTTTCTAACCACTTTGGCCACGTGGTTGTCAAATGAGAGATTGCTATCAACTTGGGTCCCCAGGTCCCTAATTACTTCTTCTGTACTTAATGGATTACCACCTATGTGGTAATTTGTGGGCACTTTGTTTTTGCCATAGGGGATGACTATACACTTTTTGGCGTTTAGCTTGAGGCCATGGCTCTGGCACCAGTTGTCTGTTTCTATGAGGCTCTTTTGGAGGATGCTTGTGTCGGCTGGAGAGTCGATTATGGCACCCAGTTTGCAGTCATCTGCGAACTTGGTCAGCCACAGTCCTTCCGTGTTGGCCTGCACCTCCGAAAAATATATACCGAACAAGAGAGGTCCCAGGACTGAGCCTTGTGGGACGCCACTTCTAACTGGTTTGGAGTCTGACATGGCTCCAGCAATTCTAACCATGTGGGTTCTGTCCTTGAGCCAGTTTGCAACCCATCTAGTGATATAGGGGGTTATATTTTAGCTGGTGAGCTTATCTATAATGCCCGAGTGGGGTATTGTATTGAAGGCTTTTGCGAGGTCCAGGTAGGCTGTGTGGACCACCTTCCCCTCGTCAATGGCCTTGGTGACTGTTTCAAAGAAATCAACCAGGTTTAAGAGGCAGGATCTGCCCTTAACAAAGCCGAACTGGGTAGGATCCAGTGTCTGTAGGTCCCCAATATCTTTATTTATGAGGTCCATGATGATCCTTTCCATGGCTTTGCAGACCAAGCTAGTCAGGCTTATGGGGTCATAGTTTCCAGGATCCGTTGAGGCACCACCTTTGTGGAGAGGGACCACTGTTGCTGTACGCCACTCTTTGGGTGCATATCCTGTAGTAAGGCTGAGATTGAACAGTAGTTTTATGTTTGGGTTTAGCTCTTCTTGGCGTTCATGTAGGACGCAGCCCAGGACACCATCTGGTCCCATTGATGCTGTGTTCTTTGCTTTGGAGAGGGCAGCTCTTACCTGAGCATCTGAGATGTCAGGGGGGCAGCACTCTGCTGGGATAGATATTTGCCCTTTTGGTGGGGTGGGGGAGAAGTTTGCGCTGAACCTGTCAGGTAGGATGTTGGCAGTGTTTGTGGGTTCGGTGTATTTTTTGTCATTTTGGACTAATTCTGAGCATATCTGGGAATTCCCACCCAGGTTCCTAACATAACTAAAGAAAGCCTTGTGATTATCCTTAGTGTCCTGTGCAATTTTTCTCTCAAAGCTGGCCTTAGACGATTTTATGAGTGCCCGTAGTTTTTTGCTAATACTGATCAGAGATGCCTTCCCTTTTTGGGATTTTGCTCTGTCATGTAGTAGCTTCCTCCTTCTATTGTATAGTTTATTTATGGCTGGGGTCCACCAGACAGGACGTCTGCCTTTGGAGGATTGGGTCTTGGTTTTATTTGGGATTGCATGATCTATGCATTCCTGAAGGTGTTCATAGAATGCGTTTATAAAGGATTCTGCGGTCTGGGCCGTATTTTCCGCAGGCCCGGGGGCTTTGAAGGATTCCACCTCGGTTTTGAGGAGTGTGAAATTTGCTTTAGAGAAGTTTTTCAGTGTGGTTTTCAGGGCAGGGGGTGGAGTCGGGATGTGAATATCCAGTGAGATTAGTTTATGGTCTGCTCTTACCAGTGAGGGATACACTTCTGGTCTGGAGCATAGAGTCCCCGTGTTGGTGATGATCAGATCCAGTATGTTTTCCCCTCTTGTGGGAGTGGTAACAAGTTGTTCCATAGCATTTGAGTTTATAAATTCTAGGAACCTTTGGGCTAGGGTGTTGGAGCTAGAGTAATGCTCCCAGTCCATGTTTGGGTAGTTGAAGTCGCCCAATATAATGGTGTTTGGAGAGACCTTCATATTTTCCAGTGTTCTCAGGAAGGCTGAGTGGGGTTCCTGGGTTTGGGAGGGTGGTCTGTAGCAGGCTATAAACTGGAAGGCAGTTTAACCCACTGTTAGTTGAACATGGATAGTCTCTGATGCTTCGTGCTGTGCCACCAACCTGGAGGTGTGGGTATCTTTGACGAATATTGATACTCCCCCTCCTTTTGTGGTTCGGTCCAAGTTTTGGGGCCAAAAAGCATGGTATGAGGTATAACCTGGTAGTGCTGGGATGCTCTTGGGAGCCTTGAACCAGGTTTCTGTTACTGCACAGATATCGATGTTCTCCATGCTAAGGAGAGTTTCGAGTGCGTGCATCTTGAGGTTTAGACTTCTGGCGATGTCCTTCAAGAATGCAACTGCAGTCCTGACATATGGGTTGTCCTGCCTCAGGCAGCCCCTCGGTCGGCCGGATTCCAAAGTCTGGGTCCGGCGATGGCTGATGTCGCCTCTTCCCTGACGTCAGAGCGGCTGGGGTATAAAAGCATCAGCCGTCGCCATCTTCTTCAGTCTTTCTTGCCGCGCAGTGCCCAAAGCAGAAGCAGTTCGCAAGTGCTGGTCAGCCAGCTCCTGTGTTTTCAGTTACCGAAGTCATCAAAAAGCTAAGTACCTCGTTGGGGAACCTTTTCTTGCCTTAGCCGATGTCAGATAAAACTGCAAAAGTTAATAATTGTTTGTCTTGTGGTAAACAAATACCTCATAAGGACTTCCATTCTTACTGCCTTCCCTGCCTGGGCCCAGACCACGACGTCTCGGCCTGTGCTGCCTGTGCTTGCTTCAATAAGCGCACACTAGGGCGCCGGGCAGAATTTGCTAAAGACTTTTTTGGGGAAAATTTCTCCTATATCATGCCGTCAGAACAACCGACAACACATATTTCCAAAAAACGGAAGGACCGGGACCGACATTCTCGGCCCGCGACTTCCACCGACGCCACGCCAAAGCCTACCGCGAGTGCACCGGTCTCTTCGGAGGTGGTAATTCAACCGCTCCAGACTGGCGACACCGCTTTACCGCACTCTTCGGTCCCGGAGGTTACCCCGGTGCCGGTTGTTGATTTTCCTCCTGAAACTGAAGCCCAAGAATTACCTGACACCATACCGGTGGATAAAGTTACTCCAGCACGTGGGACAGCTAGGCCTCCGGTCTCTATGTCCATCAAGGCCTACACACGTGCTAAGGCTGCCAGCCAGGCTAAGGCTCACCCTCCTAAATCCTTTTCCCAGGGTTCTACTTCTGATAAACAGATCATGACTTTAGCTGCAGATCTAATTTCTTTAATCAGAGGCTCTCAGGCACATCCAGACAGAGGTTCTCAGCTGCCTGCAGATAAAAGGCCTAGGGTTGAACAGGCAGATACCCTTTCCTCAGATGAAGCCTCTGGGGACTGGGACCATTCAGATTCCCAGGAAGAATCCTTCCAGGCCTACGAGGATTCTGATGCTGATGAATCCATTCCCTCTGCCTCTCCTCCAGAGGATATTTCTTTCGGGGAAATTCTCCACTCCATGAGAGAGCATTTTCAGTGGCAGGGCCAGGATTTCTCTGACTCCAGGAAAAGGCTACGTACTTTCCTTAAGTTACCCCAGCACAGGCCTTTAGCTATTCCACCAGTGTTAGATGTATTGGATGATGTGTACTCAGACTCCAGTGCTTCTCCTGATTCTCTCCCTCCTGCTCCTGTCAAGCCAGACAGATATTACAGGGTTCCTGAAACTCATAAGCATCTCTTTAAGGCCCACTCTGTGGATCTAGAATCTATTTCTCAGGGGCCCAAAGGAGTGGCCACCTCCACGGCCAAAAACCCTTTGCCCGCAGGCAGGGAAATCTAGGTCCTTGGAGAGATGGGGCTAAAAAGTTTATACCTCAACCACCCTTGCCATGAGGGCACTTAACTGTCTTTTTCATATGTTTCAGTATCAGGATTTCTTGATGGATGATTTGCAGAAAAAGTTAGCCTCTCCTGAGCCTTTAGATAGAAAGGCCTTGCAGGATTTGGCTCATAATACTCAGCAGGTTAGTAATCATTTTCTTCAGTGTGGATGTCCTTCAAGGATGCATCTGCAGTCCTTACAAATGGGTTGTCCTGTCGTCAGGCAGCCCTTCGGTCGGCCGGATTCCAAAGTCTGGGTCTGGCCTCGGCTGGTGTCGCACTTCACCCGACGTCATAGCTGCAGTTATTCGGGTATAAAGGCATCAGCCGACGCCATTTTCCTCAGTCTTTCTTGCCGCGTGGCACCCGAAGCAGAAGCTGTTCGCAAGTGCCGGTCGGTCAGAACCAGAGATTACTACTACCGAATACTTCTACTACTACCGAAGACTTCTAAAAAGCTAAGTACCCCATTGGGGACTCTTTCTTGCCTCAGCCGATGTCAGAAAAAGTGAATAACTGTTTAAATTGTGGGAAACAAATACCTCATAAAGATTTCCACTCTTACTGCTTACCTTGCTTAGGCCCAGACCACGACGTAGCAGCTTGTCTAGCCTGTGCTTCTTTCAACCGACGAACGCTTAGGCGTCGGTCTGAATTTGCTGAAGAGTTTTTCGGCCCCGCTTTTGCTTACATTATGCCGTCGGATACTCCGACTACGCAAATTTCTAAAAAACGCAAGGAAAAGGACCGACACTCGCGGTCCGCGGTTTCGGCCGAAACCGCGGTTAAGCCAACCGTGAGTGTCTCGGTTTCGGCTGAAACCGAGTCCACGGTTCTTCCTTCGCCAAAGCTTGCCACTTACCGAGGCCTCATCCAGCTTGGCTGAATCTGCTAATGAAATCCCACCTGCTCCTGCAGGTTCACAGGATTTATCAGATACTATCCCTTTGGATATTTCTACCCCTGCACGTGGAGCTGCTAGGCCTCCTGCATCCATGTCGATTAAGGCCTTTGCCAGGGCTAAAGCAGCAAAGACTACCAAAACTGTGCCTGCTAAGACCCCCTCTCACAGGCCCAGTTCTAGTTCACAAATGCTTAGTCTAGCAGAGGATCTCATTTCCTTGATCCGGGGATCCCAAACACATCCAGACAGGGCCTCTCACCCACCTCCAGAGAAGAGGACTAGAGTAGAGCCCCCTGAGCCAGTTTCTTCAGATGGCTCCTCTGATGAATCAGATAATTCAGACCCTCCAGAGGCCCCTTTTTCTCCTTATGAGGACTCTGATGCAGAAGAGTCCATTCCTTCTGCCTCTCCGCCTGAGGAATTTTCTTTTGGGGAAACCATGCAAGCTATGAGGGAACAATTTCAATGGCAGGGCCAGGATTTTTCAGACTCTAGGAAAAGGCTTAGAACCTTTTTGCATTTGCCACAGCATAGGCCTTTAGCCATTCCTCCAGTACTTACTGTTGTGGATGATGCTTTTAATGATGCTTGTACTGCTCCTGATTCTCTTCCTCCGGCCCCTGCTAAGCCCGATAGGTACTACAGGGTTCCGGACACACATTATCATTTGTATAAGGCCCCTTTTGCAGATCCCGAAACTATCTCCCAGGGACCCAAGGCTGTAGCAGCTACCTCTACCAAAAACCCTCCCTCTGAAAGGGAATCTAGGGCCTTAGAGATGGGGTAAAAAAGTTTACACTTCTGCTACTCTTTCAGCTAGGGCCTTGAACTGTCAATTCCACATGATCCAGTATCAAGAATTTATGTTAGACCAGTTAACTAAAAAGCTGTCCTCGGATGAACCATTAGACAAAAAATCTGTTCAATAAATGGTACATAACATTCAGCAGGTCAGTAACCATTCCTTAAAATGCGGCTATGATGCACTGGAGGCTTCCTTTAGATCAGCCATGACTGGCACAGTGATCAGAAGACATGCATGGTTAAAAGAGCAGGCCTTACCAGATCATGTTAAATCAAAACTACTGGATGCTCCCATGGACAAGATCAATTTGTTTGGCTTTCCCGCACAACAGGTGCTGAAGAAGATGGAAGAGAAGGCAAAATCTGTCCAGACAGTCAAAGATTTCTTACAGGTCCAACCTCCAAGGTTTAGCAGGAATTGGCCCTCCAAGAATTGGTCCTTTCCAGACACCTCCAAAGCTCAGAGAGGCAGGAATAGGCGCTCAAGAGGCAGGGGTCAATCCAGAGGTGCCTACAGGGGATGTCAGTGGCAGACTAACAACCAGCGAGGTACAGCCACAGATAAAGCCACCACCACGACTACAGGACAATCACAGTGACTTGGCTCTAGCACCGCCTACCAGGGAACAAGTAGAAGCACCCTTAGGCGGAAAGCTAGCCTTATTTTCAGTAAACTGGCATTACATCACAGGAGACAAGTGGATTTTGCAGACAATAGACCAAGGTTACAGGTTTCACTTCCATACCCTACCAAGGAAGAGAGGAATGCCAAACCTACCTCCAAATCAAAAGGCAGAAGCTCTAAAGCAAATAACTCACTTACTAAGGATGAGAGCTGTAGAAAAGGTACCATCTATGGAGCAAGGACAAGGATTTTACTCCAGGCTCTTCCTGGTACCAAGAAAAGAAAACCAATGGAGACCTATTCTCGACCTGTCCGCTTTAAGCACATACCTCATTGTCCCAAAATTCAAAATGCTGACCCTACAGCAGCTTCTTCCCATGTTGGGCAAGGAGTCTTGGCTGGTAACTCTAGATCTCAAGGAGGCATACCTGCACGTCCCCATACGACCAAATTGCAGAAGATACCTCAGATTTCTTGCAGGATCAGAGCATTATCAATTCTCAGCATTGCCCTTTGGCTTATCTACTGCGCCCAGAGTGTTCACGAAATGCCTGGCATCAGTAATTGCTCATTGCAGGCTTCAGGGAATTCAAATCTACCCTTACCTGGACGACTGCCTGTTACAAGCGGACAACAAATACAAACTAGCAGAAGACTTAAAAAGGGTCACTTATCTACTGCAAGCCCTGGGATACACAGTCAATATAAAAAAGTCAAGGCTGATACCATCCCAAAGGATAACCTTTTTGGGTGCAGAGCTGGACACATCACAACAAATGGCATTTCTAACAGTAGAAAAACAGGAGCAACTCCCTCTCTACTTCTTGGCATTAACAAAACAGAACCAGCTAACAGCAAGAAAAGTCCTGCAAGCCTTGGGTTTCATGGCATCCTGCATAATTTTGGTTCCACATGCCAGACTGCATATGCGAAAGTTACAGTGGTATCTAAGGAATTTATGGTCTCAGCACAAGCACAGCCTAGAAACCCAAATTCCAATAATCCCATGCCTGAAGCAAGAATTCAAATGGTGGGCTCAGGCCTGTCAATCAAACAAAGGACTGCCCTTCCACAGCACTCAACCAAGCCAGACCATCACAACGGACGCCTCAGACCTCTGTTGGGAGGCGCACATGCTGGACAAGTGCATACACTGCTTATGGACTCAAGACCAGCTGCACCTACACATAAATCAAAAGGAAATGCTGGCAGTAAAACTGGCAATTCAGACATTCAGACCATTTCTTCAACAAGGTCAACTGTTGATAAGGACAGACAACACCACAGTTATGTGGTACATCAACAAACAGGGAGGCACACATTCGTATCCTCTATGCCGGATGGCAATGGAACTCTGGAATGTGGCCCTGAGCCTCGACATTCAGTTACAAGCAATTTTTGTGCCAGGAAAAGAAAACATACTAGCAGACATACTAAGCAGAACTACCACGGATGCCCACGAATGGATGCTGCATCCGGACATATTCAAAACCATTACAAGAAAATGGGGACTACCAGAAATAGACTTATTTGCATCCCCACGCAATCACCAACTGAAGAAATTCTGCACAAGGACGTACCACCCATTTGCTTGGAAAGTGGACTCCCTATCTTTCAGTTGGAAAAACCTGACAGCATATGCATTCCCACCACTTCCTTTGATGCACAAGGTGCTATTGAAGATCAAAGAAGACCGTCCAAGGATCATCCTGATAGCTCCAGACTGGCCAAGGCAACATTGGTACCCATTACTGAGGAGCATGTCTCGGGAACAAATATGGCCTCTACCACTGGTTCCCTTACTGTTAACACAGAACAACTACAACACCCTGCATCCAAACCTGAAAACACTGCAGCTGACTGCCTGGAACATTGCATAAGACCAAATAACCCAAGTTTATCCCAAAGGGTTAAAGACATTATCTTGGAGGCTCGCAGACCCTCAACAAAAAAAAAATTATTCAGCAAAATGGAAAAGATATCACATTTGGAGTACTGCAAAAGGAGAAAATGTGTCACTGGTAAACATAGCCAACATCCTGGAATACTTGGCAGAGCTCTACCACAACGGCCTGTCCTATTCTTCCATTAAGATTCATGCATCGGCTATTTCAGCAGAATACAATTTGGATCCTCCAGTCTTCTCACATCCTCTGCTCAGGCAGTTTCTGAGAGGAATTAAAAATGTAAAACCACCTAGGAAGCCACCATTGCCAGCATGGGAATTGAACTTTGTGCTAGAAAAGTTGACACTCCCCCCTTTCGAACCAGCAGCAACAGCAGAATTACAATACTTATCATGGAAAACTGCTTTCCTGCTTGCAATCACTTCAGCAAGAAGGGTATCTGAGCTACAGGCATTAATGGCAGTTCAGCCCTTCCTGATCTTCCATCAAGATAGAGTGCCCATGAGAACAAATCCTACTTTTATGCCAAAGGTGGTCTCCAGGGTATCTTTAAACCAAGCTATCCACCTACCTACATTCTTCCCCAACCCACAGAACAGGGGAGAAAGACTGTTGCATACCTTGGATGTACATAGACAATTACGTTACTACCTGGACAGGACCAAGGGCAATAGAAAAACTGACCAGCTACTGGTAGCATATGCAACAGGAATGTAAGGAAAAGCAATTTCAAAACAGACAATCTCTAAGTGGATAGGAAATTGCATTAGATTTTGTTACGCCTACCATGGGAAGAAAACTCCAGAAAACATCAGGCCTCACTCTACAAGGGCTACAGCCACTACCACAGCTTTTCTACGAGGAGTGGCTACCAAAGACATTTTAGAGGCTGCTACTTGGAGCTCCGTGCATACATTTGCCAAGCATTATAATTTACCTTTATACTCCAGATCCCGAGCAGGTTTTGCCACTGCTGTTTTGCAAGGGATCTTAACTACACCATAATCTTATTTCTCCTCCTCCCCCAGTCTGGCTATGGTATTCTACCCATTTGTAAGGACTGCAGATGCATCCTTGAAGGACATAGTACAGTTTTGTACCTACCATAAATGTAGATGTCCGATAGGCATGCATCTGCAGTCAGGATTACCCACCCTCCTTCCCTCTGTGGTACTCCTAGGGTATTTGCCCATCTTGTAGCTAGCTGGGGGAATCTATTATGGTGTATTTGTTTGTATATATGTACATACATGCTTATTTTTTGTTTGCTCTCTACTATTTGGAACCATTTGCATTTATCCAAATTTAGCCTTCCTAGAGGGCACCTGGCATCTGGGGCAAGAAACACTGAGGAAAATGGCGTCGGCTGATGCCTTTATACCCGAATAACTGCAGCTATGACGTCGGGTGAAGTGCGACACCAGCCGAGGCCAGACCCAGACTTTGGAATCTGGCCGACCGAAGGGCTGCCTGACGACAGGACAACCCATTTGTAAGGACTGCAGATGCATGTCTATCGGACATCTACATTTATGGTAGGTACAAAACTGTACTTTATGATGCATTGGAAGCTTCATGTAGGGCAGCTATGACAGGGGCCGTCATTGCTTGGTTGAAAGAACAGGCATTGCCAGATCATGTTAAAGTAAAGCTCCTAGATGCACCTCTGGAAAAACAGAAGCTATTTGGTGCTAATGCACAGGATGTGTTGAAATCTATTGAGGAAAAGGCTAAATCAGTACAAACGGTCAAAGATTTCCTCCAGGTTCAGCAGGAATTGGCCTTCAAAGAATTGGTCCTTCCCAGACACTGACAAGTTCCAAAGGGGAAAAAACAGGCGTGCTCGAGGTAGAGGGCAATACCGAGGCTCCTACAGGGGCCGCCAATGGCAACCAACTAATCAGAGAAGTGGCGCAGGGACCTCTACTGCTCGACAGGGACAATCACAATGACTTGACTTTGACACCGCTGACCAAGTCTCAAAGAGAAGCACCTTTAGGCGGAAAATTACCCTTATTTTCAAAGAATTGGCACGTTTTAACCAAGGACAAATGGATTCTGGACGTTACAGGTTCCACTTCCATACCTTACCAACAAGACAAGGCATGCCAAACCTGCCACAAAATCAAAGGGCAGAGGCACTCATACAAGTTTCAAACCTGTTACAGCTCAAAGCAATAGAAAAGGTTCCTCCTCAGGAACAAGGTCAGGGATTCTACTCAAGACTGTTCCTTGTTCCAAGAAAAGAAAAGCAATGGAGACCTATACTGGACTTGTCCGCTCTAAACACTTTTCTCATTGTGCCAAAATTCAAAATGCTGACGTTACAGCAACTTCTTCCCGTGCTGGGCAAGGGGTCTTGGCTGGTTACTCTGGACCTCAAGGAGGCATACCTGCATGTCCCAATCAGACACAGTTGCAGAAGATACCTCAGATTCTTGCAGGGTCAGAGCATTATCAATTCTCAGCATTGCCGTTTGGCTTATCTACTGCGCCCAGAGTATTCACGAAATGCCTGGCATCAGTAATTGCACATTGCAGACTCTTTTTTTCAGTTTTTCTTGCCCTAGATGTCAGGTGCCCCCAAATAGGTAGGCAATTCAAATTGCTAATAAAACATACATAAGAAAAGCAAACAACAACTTTCAGTTACCAGCAAATACTCCCCATAGGTAGTAAAGGGTAGGAGGCATAAGTACGTACCAGCAAGTAAGAGAGGAAGGAGGGAGGGTAACCTGGACTGCAGCAGTGTTTACACTCTAACATCTACATTAATGGTAGGTACAAAACTGTACTGTGTTCATCGTGTTACACAGCTGCAGTCATTACACTTGGGTGGAATCCCAAAGCTGAGGTAGGGAGGCTGGTTCTATAAGGCATTAGGGGTGGCTATAAGGCCCTGCAGCACAGCAGTGGCGAAGCCAGCTCTGTATTTGGAGTATAAAGGCAAATGGTAATGCTGGGTGAAGGTATGCACAGAACTCCATGTTGCGGCTTCCAAAATATCCTTGGTAGGTACTCCTCTGAGGTAGGCAGTTGAAGTGGCTGTTGCCCTGGTGGAGTGAGATCTAACGCTGCTAGTTAAACGTTTCCCATGGTGAGTATTGCAGAAATGTATACAATGTCCTATCCATTTTGAGATAGTCTGTTTTGAAATGGCTTTTCCCTGTGCTTCTGCAGCATATGCTACCAATAATTGCTCAGATTTTCTGAAAGCTTTGGATGTTAAGTTGTCAATCTCGCCTTCATTCTTGCTGGATGGGTTCGGAGCCGATCCTCGGCTCCGACTCGGCACTAGCTTTAGCTCGAGAACTCCTTTTACCAGCTCGAGGCAACCCTATATCCCATGATGCAAGGCGGAACTACCTCAGATCTCGTTTGCCGCTTAGCGAAAGAGGTCTCCTTTGCCAGCTGAGGTAATTTTTTTCTTGTTAAAGAAGAAAAAAGTTTAGTTAGGGGTTTAATTTCCCTTCAGTGTTAGGTTAGCCTGTATTAGTACAGCCCACCCTATTCCCTTCCTTTTTAAACTTTTAAAATTTGTTTTTTCAGTTAAAGTTTTAGTCAGGCCTAGTTCCCCAAGTTATTCCCTTCCTGTGTGTCTGTGTAGGGATTAAGTTGTGTGTTTGTGGGGACTGTTTGTGTATATCCTTTTAGGATGTCTAGGGAAGGCAAGGTCTCAGGCTTCAAGAAGTGTGACCAGTGCTGTCAGAAAATGTCCCTGACAGACGGTCACACTTCTTGTGTGTATTGCCTGGGGCCTTTGCACCTGCAGGACTCCTGTGCGTTGTGTCATGCCTTTAGCCAGAGAGTCCTGCAGGAAAGGAGGAACAAATTGATCCTCCGAGGTTTGTTAAAACCTGAAGGTTCTCCTCCTAAGCAAGGGGCAGGAAAACCTCTTAAGCCACGAAGGCTCAGGCTACAGTGTCCAAGCCTCCTCCGGTGGCCCCGGCTCCGTCGGAGCCGATATCGGCTCCGGCTGGAGCCGATACTTCTTCTGCTAGAGTAGTGGGTTCGGTGCCGGCCGGCTCCGATACCCTGACTACTGTTGCCTTGTCGGCTCGGGCGGGAGCCGACACTTTATCCAGCATCGGAGCCGAGAGATCCTCGGCTCCATCTGGGGTTCAAGGGACTTCGGCTCCGATGGCTCCGGCCCGTAAGAGATCCCGATCCCTTCGATACTAAGTATTCACTGCCCGGGGTCTCCTCTTTTGTCGGAGCGGAGCCGATCTTCGAGATCTTCCAGGCTGTCTGACCACGATTTGGAGAGGGTGGTAAGCAGGCTGTTGAAATCTCAGGCACTGGCCCAAATGCTCCATAGCCCGTCTCAACAGACTTCGGCTACAGCCCCAATTCTTGAGATTCCTCCTCCGACTCCACACCAGAGTTCGGAGCCGGAGCTTCTTGGGACAGCGACTGTTTCGATGCGAGCCGATACATCCTTCGGCTCCGTCTTCCTCGGCTCCGATCTCCTCCTTGAGACTTTCCTTGGAGGGATCCGGTCGCGGGTTTCCACTGTCGGCTCCGAGGGGCTAGTGGCATCGGACCCTTGTCCGACCCGCTCTCCCTCTCGAGCTCGCTTTGGTAAGCTCGGCGCCGACATCGGCCTCGAGCCTTCTCTCTCCTTGGAGCCGACCATTCCTGTTTCTTCGAGCGGTGTGTTCAGGTCTCCGGGAGAGGAGCCTTTGAGGTGATGAGGAGTGTCCTGGCCTCTGAGCCTGGTCAACGGTCTATCCCTCTAGCTCCTCCCTCATCAGTGCCTGCAGATGCCTCTTGCCAGCCTCTTGCTCTCAGGCCCAGGGATCCATCGCCCCAAGTTTCCCATTGGGAATTTCCTACTCTTCCGAGGTTTCTCCTGAGCCTGCAGGGGAACCCCCTCGGAAGAGGACGTGTGAGAGGAAACACACAGACTCCCCTGAGTCTACTACATCTGATACCGACTTAGATGAGTCGGAGGGTTTCCCACGGTCCCCTCTGAGGATGTCTCATTTTCAGACATCCTTGAGCTCCTCAAACAGAGGGGAATTGGCCTCCATTGACCCCTCCGAGGATGAGTCGGTATACCTGGAGGCTTTTGGATCCCGACCCTCCACCTCCTGGGTGTCTCCGCCTTCGACCCACTCATGCAGGTAGTGGCTCGGAAGGCGTGGGCTCCAGATTCTGTGGAACCTGTCCCCAGGAGACCATCCAAGTTCATCACGGCCCCTTCGGACAAACAGTTCCTGTCCAAAGGTGTCTCTGTGGATGCTATGGTGGTGGCGGCCACTAAGAAGGAACTGGCGGATCCTTCAGTACCTGTCCATCCTCCTAATAAGGATTCTAGGACCATGGACAGGTATGGAAAGCGGATGTTTTCTTCAGCGACCTTTGCAATGCGTTCGCTGAATTACCTTTGTCACTTCACCAGGCTTCAACGAGATATTCTCAAGGAACTGGGAGAAGTAGTCCAGGATCCTTCAGCTGCTGGGGCTCAGGAAAAGATTGCCTCTCAGCTAGCTATCCTGAATTCGATATCTAACTCCTCCATGCGGCTCATATCTTATGCAGCCGATGGAACGAGCAGGGCCGCAGGCACAGGTGTTGCTCTTAGACGCCAAGCCTGGATGCGGCTGTGTAATTTTGCAGACCCCTTTAAGGCGTCCTTCACCAACACCCCCTTTGACGGTTCGGCTTTGTTCGGACCTCAGGTGAAGGATACTTTGACCAGATGTGAACAGGATGGTAAAACTCTTTCTGCCGTTGGAGTCCAGTTTTCCACTCCTTCTAGACCATACCCCAAGGGTCAGAAGGGGGGGAAGATGTGGTTCCGTAAAGCCCAAGGAGCTACACGGACACACGTGGTCAGTTTACCCCCAGAGGCAGAGGGGTAACAATAATAGACGCCGCGGTAGAGGCAGGGGGGGGTCCTCAGAACCAGGGCAACAGGGAGCCTCTTCCTGAGAAGCCCTTTCAGCATCCCTGAGGTGTTGCCCGACTGTCCACCCTTGGAGGCAGTCGGGGGAAGAATTTCTCTGTACCCAGTAGCCTGGCAATCCCTATCACAAGAGAAGTGGGTACAGTCGATTATATCCGAGGGTTACAAAATCCCTTCAAAGGTTTCCCGTACCTCTACAATCCCTTCCAGACATCTCACCCGGTCAAAGGGATTTGGCAAAACAGGAAGTTTCAAAACTCCTGGGAAAAAGAGCCATCCAAACAGTGCCGGCAGACCAAGTAGGATCCGGCTTCTACTCAAGATTCTTTTTGGTCCCCAAAAGGACGGGAGATTGGAGACCAATACTAGACCTAAGCAGATTAAACAAGTCTGTCAGAAAGGCAAGATTCTGGATGGTCACGCTACAATCCATTCTGCCCTTTCTGGGCAAGGACAACTGGATGTGCTCGATAGACCTTCAGGATGCGTACTATCATATAAAGATTCACAGACGCTCCAGAAGGTTTCTCCGCTTTCGGCTGGGAGCCAGTCATTACCAATTCAGAGCACTGCCCTTTGGCCTCACTTCAGCCCCCAGAGTGTTCACCAAATGCATGGCAGTGGTCACAGCTCACCTGAGACGTCGAGGATTCCAAGTGTTTCCTTATTTGGACGACTGGCTCCTCTCCGCCACCTCCAAGGATCAGCTTCTTCGGTCCAGAGACTACACCTTACAGCTTTGCAAGAGTCTAGGAATTTCGTGAATTTCAAAAATCCTCTCTGCTGCCTTGCCAATCTATCACCTTTATAGGCAGAGTTAGATACTCAAAATGTTAGCCAGGCTAACAAATCAAAGGATTCTGGACATCCAGAAATTTGTTCAGCTTCTGTTACAAAGCAACAAGGTCAAAGCCAGGTTTGTCTTGAAAGTTCTAGGCCTAATGGCTGCAGCCATTGTTCTTCTTCCACTGGCTCGCTACATGCGTCTCCTGCAGTGGATGTTGTTCACACAGTGGTCGCACACGATCTGCCCATGAGACACGAGATCTTAGTGACACAGTCTTGCAGGGCTCATCTACGATGGTGGATATCTTCCCTCTTCTTCATCAGGGCCGACCCTTTGTTCCCCTCCTCCAGTTGCCACAGTCACCACGGATGCCTCTCTGATCGGGTGGGGGCATTATCAGGGCAGGATGGTCCACGGACGTGGCAACCCATAGAATACCACCTGCACATAAATGTCCTGGAGATGAGAGCAGTGCTTTTAACGTTGCAAGCCCTCGACGACTTTCTTCCCACAGGGACTATTGCAGTACAGACGGACAACATGTCCGTGGTCTGGTACATCAACAAACAGGGCGGAACCAGGTCCTATCCCTTATGTCGAGAAGCTCTCAGACTTTGGCAATGGGCATCTCTTCTCAGCAGTTTCTGATAGCAACGCACATCCCCGGCAGGTCCAACCTATTGGCGGACAGGCTAAGCAGATCTATTCTGATGCCTCACGAGTGGTCTCTCAATCAGTCTGTAGTGGATCAGATTTTTCTGAAGTGGGGCACCCCTTGTTGCGATCTTTTTGCTACCCCTCAAAACAGCAAGTGCCCAGATTACTTCACACTATTTCCTCTTCCAGGCCAACCCTTGAGAGACTCTCTAACCCAGGATTGGCCTCGGGGACTTCTTTATGCTTTTCCTCCCTTTCCATTGATTCCACAAGTCATTCAGAAAGCCACAGTTTTGAGAGCCAAATTGATCCTCATTGCTCCATATTGGCCTCGACAAATTTGGTTTCCGTCTCTACATCATCACCTTCTGGTGCAGCCCTGGCATCTGGACCCAGTTCCGGATCTTTTGATCCACCAGTCGGGTCAGCAGCACCGGGCCATTCATTCTCTCAACCTCACTGCTTGGTTGCTCCACTTCCTTCCCTAGCCAGGCTACCAATGATTTCTGACTCAGTCAGAGACATTTTAGTGTCTTCTTTAAAGTCGTCCACTAGAACTGTTTATGTTAGCAAGTGGCGACGTTTTTCTATTTGGGCAAATGCCAGAAATATTGATCCTTTCACCGCTCCTATACATTCTGTTTTGGATTTCCTGGCGGAGGTTTTTCATTCGGGATTGTCATCATCTACAGTCAAAGTACAACTGGCTGCTATTTCCAAATTTCATGTTGGCTTGCAGGACAATAACATCATGTCTCATAGGTTATGCAAAGCCTTTTTGAGAGGAGTTTTTCTCCTAAAACCACCTGTGAAACATCCTCCTCCGCAATGGGATCTGAACTTAATGTTGGCATCCCTAATTCTACCTCCTTTCGAACCGTCTGCTACATGTTCTTTAAAGTTGTTGACATGGAAAACTATATTTTTGCTGGCTGTTACTTCTGCAAGAAGAGTTTCTGAGATTCAGGTCCTCTGTATTCGTTCACCTTATCTGGTGTTTCATAAGGATAGGGTTTCGCTCAGAACTAACCCTTCCTTTCTTCCCAAGGTTGTATCTCAAGCCAATATTAACCAATCTATTGATCTACCAGTTTTCTTTCCTAACTATTCTGACAGAGCTGAACAGAAGCTGCATTTTTTGGATGTTCATCGTCAGCTCAGGTACTACTTGCATAGGACTAAACAAATTAGAAAATCAGACCAATTGTTTGTTTCCTATGCAGAAAACAGAAAACAGGTTGGGTCTTCCAGTATCTAAAGTGACCTTATCTAGATGGTTGACTTCCACCATTTCCTATGTGTACTCTCTAAGGGGCAAACTGTCTTCTAAGCCAAAAGCACATTCGACCAGGAGTCTATCCACTTCTATAGCCTTTCAGGATAGACTTCCCATTGACACTATTTGTGCAGCTACTTGGGCCACGCCTCATACCTTTGTGTCTCATTACAAGTTGGATTTGGCCTCCAGAGATAGGGCCAGTTTTGGTTCCACTGTTCTCAAGAGTCTGTTCCATTGAGCCACCCGGGATACAGGTGCTAGGGACGCGGTCCCATCCAGCAAGAATGAAGGCGAGATTGACAACTTAACATTTAGAAGTTATGTACCTACCATAACGTTCCATGTTAGTTGTCTTCTCTCGCCTTCTTCTTGCCTCCCTCCTTCCCCCTGGCCTGGACAGATCTTGGAGAGTTCCTATTAGATTGCTTCCTCTGGAGCATTGTTATGAGGACTTCTTTTAGGAACCATGGTTCCTAATTATATTAGGATAAGTCTTTAGCAGGGTTAGTTAGCTGCCAAACGAGATCTGAGGTAGTTCTGCCTTGCATCATGGGATATAGGGTTGCCTCGAGCTGGTAAAAGGAGTTCTCGAGCTAAAGCTAATGCCGAGTCGGAGCCGAGGATCGGCTCCGAACCCATCCAGCAAGAAAGAAGGCGAGAGAAGACAACTAACATGGAACGTTATGGTAGGTACATAACTTCTAATTTTGTCCAAGTAGAAGCGTAACTGCCTGTGAATGTCCAAAAATGTAGTAGTCTCTCCCCTTTGTTCTGTGGTTTTGGATAGAAAGTTGGCAAGTGAATAATTTGGTTTAGAGCCACATTTGATACCACCTTTGGCATAAACGTAGGGTTAGTTCTTAAAGACACCCTGTCCTGGTGGAAAATGAGGAAAGGTTCCACTGCCATTAGTGCCTGTAATTCTGAAACTCTTCGTGCTGCTGTTATTGCCAGTAGCAGAGCAGTTTTCCAAGAGATGTATTTTAATTCTGCTGTGTTAGCTGGCTCAAAAGGAGGTAAAGTTAATTTTTCCAAAACAAAGTTGAGGTCCCAAGTTGGGCTACGTGCTTTTCGGGGCGGTCTTATGTTTTTAGCCCCTCTGAGGTACTGTTTGAGCAAAGGAGTAGAAAAAATTGGTGGATCCGTGTTGTAATGAGCAGAAATGGCTGAGGCGTGGATCTTGATGGATGAGAAGGAGAGGCCCTTGTCCAGCATCTCAGGTAAATATTAAAGTATCTGAGGAATGTTTTGGACAAGAGGTCAAGGCTGTGCGCCTGGTTCCAGGCACAGAATCTCTTCCATTTATCCGAGTAGGCTTTCCTGGTGCTAGGCCTTCTGGCCTCCAGAATGACATCCAAAACAGCTTTGGAGAGAGGCATTGCTTGCTTGACTAAAGAATTTTCCATGCAGCTAGGTTTAAGGTCTTTAGCTGGCAGTGAAGTATCTGATTGTTGTGCTGTGTCAGCAAATGTGGGATTTGAGGCAAAATCCAGGGTGGTTCTTGTGCTAAGTTCTTTAAGATTGGGTACCAGTGCTGACGTGGCCAGTCTGGTGCAATCAGGATCATCTCTGACTCTTCTTGCCTGGCTTTTATGAGTACCTTTGGAATGAGAGGTAAAGGAGGGAAAGCGTATACTTGCAGGTTTTTCCAGCTGAATGAGAGGGCATCCACTTTCCAAGCTTGTGGATGGTAACTCCTTGTGCAGAATTTCTGTAGCTGGCAGTTCATTGGGGATGCAAACAGATCTATGTCCGGGCTCCACCATTGTTGTGTTATCATTCTGAATATTTGTGGATTCAATTCCCATTTGTGGGGATCCATGATGTTTCTGCTTAGGTCGTCTGCCAGTGTGTGTTTCTCTCTGGCAGGAATTGTGCTTGCAGATGAACTTGGTAATCTAGAGCTGTGTTCCACAAGGTCATGGCTTGTCTGCAGAGGGGGTAGGAGTGTGTGCCCCCTTGCTTGTTTATGTACCACATAACTGTGGTGTTGTCTGTCTTTAGTAGTAGTTGTCCTGGATGCAGCAAGTCCTTGAAAGCTATAAGTGCATTTTGTACAGCTAGCATCTCTTTTTGATTGATGTGAAGATGCCTTTGCTCTGTGGGCCACTCACCCTGAATACATTTTCCTGCCATGTATGCACCCCAGGCGTGATCCGATGCATCTGTTGTCAGTGTTTGCCTGGCTGTGGGTTGAGTAAAAGGCTGTGCCTTGTTGAGGTGACAAGCCTGAGCCCATCGAAACTCCTGTTGAAGGTAAGGAATAAGTGGTATAACTGTTTCCAAACTTTGACAGTGTTGAGACCATACACTCTTTAGGTACCAATGTAGTTTCCTCATATGCAGTCTGGCATATGGAATTAGTAGTATGCAAGATGCCATGTAGCCCAAGGCCTGTAGAATTTTTCTTGCAGGGAGTTGGGTCTTTGTTGCCATCAATTGAAAGTATTGAGTCAGTTGTCCTTGCCTGTCTGGCGTGAGATAAGCCATCTGGGCCGTTGTGTTCAAGCTGGCACCCAGGAATATTATCTCTTGTGAGGGCACTAGTTTTGATTTCTTTTCGTTTACTGTGTACCCCAGGCAACTTAATAACTTTTTTACGAACGCCAGATGCTTTAGAAGAATGTACTTGCTCTCTGCTTGAATCAGGCAGTCGTCCAGGTATGGATAAAATTTGAATTCCTTTTTGCCTGCAAAATGCAATTACTGGTGCCAGGCACTTTGTGAAGACCCTGGGTGCAGTAGATAAGCCAAAGGGCAGTGCAGAGAATTGATAGTGCATTGATCCAGCTAGAAATCTGAGATATCTTCTGCAATATTGTCTGATAGGGACATGGAGGTATGCCTCCTTGAGGTCCAAAGTCACGAGCCAAACTTTCTTGCCCAGCATGGGAAGAAGCTGCTGTAGTGTCAACATTTTGAATTTCGGAACATCCAGGTAATTGTTTAGAGAAGAAAGATCCAGAATGGGTCTCCAGGCTTTGTCCTTTCTGGGAACCAGAAAGAGTCTTAAGTAAAATCCTTGTCCTTGCTCCTGTGGTGGTACCTTTTGAATAGCTCTCATGTCCATGAGTGCTGTAATTTGTCTTTGAGCCTCTGCCCATTTATTTGGTGGCAGATTTGGCATTCCTTTTAACCTTGGCAGGGTGTGAAAGTGGAACCTGTAACCTTGAGATACGATGTTGAGAACCCATTTGTCTTTGGTGATGCAATGCCAATTGTGATAGAAAAGTGCCAGTTTTCCTCCTAAGGGGGCTGCCAAGAGAGAGCTATTTGGCAGCTGTAGTGGGAAGTCATTGAGGCTGCTTTTTATAAGATTGTGGCCTGTCTTCCCCTTCTTTCTGGCCTGGTGTACCCCATTGTTGAGGCCGGTAAGGACCTTGTGCTTGACCTTGACCTCTTGGACAAATGTATCTGCCCCTGTGAGGTCTGTCTGTGACTGGAAAGGACCAATTCTTTGTTGGCCAATTTCTGCTAAAACAAGGAGGCTGAACCTGTAAGAAATCTTTCACCGTTTGCATAGATTTTGCCTTATCCTCCATCTGCTTTAATACCTCCTCTGCCTTAACTCCAAACAACACATCACGCTGAAAAGGTGCATCCAATAATTTTGCCTTAACATGATCTGGTAACGTATGTTTTTTTAACCAAGCATGCCTGTTAATGACAGAGCCTGTAAATGCTGCTCTACAGGAGGCCTCTAAGGAATCAAACCCACACTGCAAAGTATGTTTTCCCACTTGTTCAGCTGCATGCAATAAATCCTGCATTTCTTTAAAATTAGGAGGATCTGAATCTGGAAGCATCTTTTGTTTCAACTGAGACATCAAAAATTGCTGATATTTTAGCATGTGAAACTAGCAATTTAAGGCTCTCATTGCTAAAGTTGCAGACGTATATACTTTCTTTCCCCATCTGTCTAATACTCTGGAATCTCTGTCAGAGGGAACTGGGTTTTTTGCTGATGAGGTCTTAATCCCTTTGGGTCCCTGAGAAATAGTTTCAGGGTCAGCAACAGGGCTTTTGTACAGAAATTTGTGAGAGTCAGGGACTCTGTAATATCTATCAGGTTTAACTGGGGATGGAGGTAAGGAGTCAGGGTTTAAGCTGGATTCAGTGTACACATCATCCACAATATCTAACACTGGCTGAATAGCAAGGGGTCTGTGTTGAGGCAATAAAAGGAAGTCGCTGAGCCTTTTCTTGGATTCTGAGTAATCCTGGCCTTCCCAATGGAAATGCTTCCTCATGGTATGTAAGGTCTCCCAAAGGAATAGTCCTCAGGCGGAGAGGCTGATGGAATTGATTCCTCAGCATCAGAATCCTCATAAGGGGGTAAAGAATATCCTAGGTCTGAGGATGAATGTGAAGAAATGGACACCTGGTCGGAAGAGTCATAGTCTGCATCCTGTCTGGGCCTTTTATCAGGAGGGGGGGGGGGCCGTGATCAGGGTGATTAGGTCTTCGGCCATTTTGAGCATTTGTTTCTTAGGCATGGAAGCCTGTCCTGGAGAATGCCGTATCTGTTTCTTTGTTTTTAAGGGGGCCTTAGACTTAGCAGAGGGTTTAATGGTTAACTGGGTAGGTCTGAAAACACCCTCCAAGGCTGTGGATTGCTCAGCTACTTTGGTTCCCTCTGAAGGGTTAGTTTCAGTAGGCTGAAAACCTAGAGCGTCGAAGGCCCAGCCAGCTCCACATGGGAGTTGGAGGCGGTCTGTGGTTCTGTGGAAGTGGTCGTCAGGGGCTGCGTAGGCACCTCGCTGAAAACCGGAGAACCTGCGACCGGCCTAGAAGAGGCCTCGTCGTCAGTTTTGGGCCTCGGATGCCTGTCCTTGTCTTTGTGCTTTTTATGTATTCCGGTCATTGGAAGTTCCGACGGCATGGTGTAATTGAATTTTCTGCCAAAATAATGTCGGGCAAAATCAAACCGACGTTTAATAGTGCACTTGTTGAGCCTAGCACAAAACAGACAACCAGTGACGTCGTGGTCTGAGCCTAGGCATGGAATACAATAGGAGTGGAAATCCTTATGTGGTATTTGCTTCCCACAAGAAATACAGTTATTAACTTTTACTGACATCGGTCAGAGGCAAGAAAAAGTTTCCCCAACGGGGTACTTAGCTTTGTAGAAGACTTCGGTTCTGGATTCGGAATGAAAATCTCAGGAGTCAGCCGACCGGCACTTATGAACTGCTTCTGCTTCGGGCACCGCGCGGCAAGAAAGACTGAAGAAAATGGCGTCGGCTGCATCTTGTATACCCTTGTCGCACTGACGTCAGGGAGGAGGCAACAGCAACCAACGCCGGACCAAGACTTTGGAACTCAGGCCGACTGGGGAACTGCCTGACGGCAGGATAATCCAAGTGCAATGACTGCAGCAGTGAATACACTCGAACATCTACATTTATGGTAGGTACAAAACTGTACTTTTCCAGTTACCTCTTTCTTACCCGTCACACCTCCAAGTTTTGCTATCTACATGGAGAGCAATTCTTTGAATTCTGCTTGGGATGTAAATTAACAATGGAAACACTTTCAAGCAAAAATTCTAAACAAGTCATGGTTATATTAAGTATATGTTGGGTATTTTCTATAAAACACTAGTATGTGGATATATAGGGGGTATGTATTATAATGTAGCAGTGCTATGCTGTATTTTTTTTACATACAACTAACTGCAGCAAAAAAGTTATAATAACGGTAAAATATTAATAAGTAATTATTTCAATTTTGATATTTTTGCTGCTTGGTGTTTTAACATATGTTAGACATTAGCTGGTTGTATGTATTATGTTATTGATATATGGCATACTGCTTGGTTGTTTTAAAACATTTTTTTGGTATATTTTTGTGTAATGATGTTAACATTGATATGTCACTTTAAATGCATCGCTATTTAAATCAGGACGAATGTGCATTCAAGTACACACTGATGACGCTTTTTAGCAAAACCGGTCTGTGGGGCAGACTGTGCTGGCAATAAATGCTTTAACCATCGTGGAGCCTCCTTATTGTGTGCTGGAAGTGGTTTGGGACTTTTATATATATATATATATATATATATATATATATATATATATATATATATATATATATATTTATATATGTGTGTATATATATATATATATATATATATATATATATATATATTTATATATGTGTGTGTGTGTGTATATATATATATATCTCCTCCCATTGTTCCCATGTTAATTGTTTTCCAGTCTCTCTTCCCAATCTTTTTTAACCTTCTCTAACTGATTCTCATAGTTATCATGCAATATTTTGTAAGCCCTACCAATTATCCCTTTTTTGCTGCTGTTCTAGATTTCACTAAACACTCTACCAGAGCAGTTCTTTCACTTAAGAACACCCCTTTCTCTTTGCCTGTACTCAGATAACAGTCCCTGGTTGGGAAGGCAGTCTCTAGCCACGTCCAGTCCATTACCTTTTCCTGTCTAGTTATTTGCTTCCAGTAAATTGGTACATTTTCAAGTTTTATTCATTTAATTCCAGACCATCTTGCCTATTTTCAGTACCCCTACTTGCAGTCATTCTTATTGACAAAATTCCTTTTCACCATTCCTGTATTGACATGGTTCTTAGAATACTTTCTGCAACTTTATGAATGTAATATTCTGTATGGTTGTTACTTTTCTCCTTAAGGATCGGCATCCCAAACCCCATTCTCTACTTACTTATTGATTCCCACCTTCATCATTATCTTCATAATCACCACTACCACCATCATCATCTATCATCATCAATCATCAATCATCATCATCAATCATCCTTTCCACTTTGAATTATAACCTTCTGCTTGTTTTAAGTATTTGAGTCTTAACTGTGTTGCTCAAAAATATCCCTTCAAATCAGGTAATCCTGATTTGGGACCATCAAATTACCCCACTTAATTATTATTACCCTCTTTCCCTCCAGATAAATTCCTTCAACTCTTTATTAATTATTGTTCACAAGTTCTCCTCTGATTAATAAAATGTCTGATCTATAAATAAAACTAAAGAGATTAAAAACATTTTCACTGCTTTTATCTTACTATCCATATCCATAAACAAGAGCTTCCAGTTTCTCATTTTTTTGTGTTATCTTTTGTTTAGTCTTTTCCCACATTTCCTTAGCTGTCATAACAGAAGCCATTTTAATCCATGCGCCTAAATACTTCATCTTATTGTTTATTCATAAACATGGGTGTTGCTAAACCAAGTCATGAATTAGTGGGTAGACAATTTACACATCACTTTTCTTGCATCTTCATAAATTTTATATCTTGAAAAGATTTGAAACTGTCCTTTTCTGGATCTGCCAATTACAAAATAACATCTTATGAAAATAAAGCCAACTTTTCTTGATTGCCATACCAATTATATCCTTGAATTTCTGAGTCCTTTATTTTCTTTGCCAGTGGGTCTAAATGTAAAGCAAATAACAAAAGGGAACGATTACACCTCTATCTGGTTCCTTTTTTCAAATATAACTTCACATAGAGGAGCTCTCCCACTTTAATTATTGCCTGAGATCCTTCCTATGTCCTCCTAATTATCCTTATTTTTATCAGGGAATGAAAATGCTTCCATTGCCCTGTTTATAAAATCCCAGTCAAATACTTTCTCTGCATCAAGACCCACCAACAACAGTGGTATTTTCTTACATTCTGCTTCCCTCTGGATCATCATTGTTCTGTTAATGCTGTCAAATGTTTGCATTCCCTCCTCAAAAACACATTAATACATATCTATCAGTGTTGACAACAGCTTTGCCATTATTTTAGCTGTAGACATAAACATGTTGTAATCATGGTTTAAATTTGAAATGCTTCTATATGAGGCTGAGTCTGAAGGATCTTTACCCTCTCTGGGTAATACATCCACCTCAGCTGTATTCCATGATGATGGTGCTTTCTCTCCTGTTAAAATACTATTAAACAAAATCTTCAGATTTTATCACTTTCTTCCCTCCTAACTTCCAAAGTTCCATAGGAATACCATCTATTCATTGAGACTTCCTTGCAGATTGATTATACATCGCTGTTTTTATCTCATCTCCAGCTATACTGACCATTTACTTATTTCCATTTGTGTTTTTTTCTTGGTTTCCACATTCATTTGCTTTATACAAATTTTCATAACCTTTCCAAAATATCTGTAAAACCTCTATATGATCTCTCGTTATTTTTTCTTGACATAGGTTTCATAAATTTGGTGACATGCCTTTCTAAAGACTTTGCATAAGATCATAGATTGTGTTAGGTAATGCGGACGTGAATAGGGTCAGGGTGGTGAGAGTGTGCCAGGAAAAGGGATTTATGGTAGCATTTCTAAAAATGTTTCCTATACAAGCAGTCATCACACAGATTAAGGTAAGGATAAGTGAGTATAATGACAGACCTCATTCCTCCTCCAAAAACATTTTTGTTGCATGTATTATTCCCCAAATTTCTATTTTCTATGTAATTCACTCCTACTCTTTTCTAAAGATCTCAGTTCCAGTTGTTTTACCTCTGTTACTATATTCACTACTTCAAGTATAGTTGGTTTAGATTTTGATTTCCATTTTCTAGTACATTAAACTCTCGGTTAACCGGCACCCATGGGGATTTGTAGATGCCGGATAACTGTAGTTTCTGGCTGCTTGAGTGTTACTATTAAAAATACACCTGACTAATACTGTACTCTATACTATTTGTTTGATTTGACTTGTTCTTAGGTTGGAGAGAGGGAGTTTATTCCTAGCTTCCTTTCTAAAACTCTAAAAATGTAAGGTATGTTTCTACGAGGGGGGAGGAGACAAAGTGCAACACATGAAAATTGTACTGTATTTTTTTGATTTTTTTTTTTTTTTTTTTCCTGGTTGCTTGAGTTCCGGTTAACTGAAAGTTTACTGTAATTGTTTTTTGTGGCAGAGACCAGAATTAAACTTAACAAGGCCTTACTAGATCCTGTATGTTAGCTCAAAATGATTATTTGTATAGTTGCACGTATTTGCTTGGCCAGTATTCCCACCAGGGTACTCTGTAGTGAATTTTTGAAGTCTGCCAACTCATTACACTCCCAAAACATATGTTCCTAGTTTCCTGTTTCTTCCCCATCACACCTCCAACATTTGCCATCTGCCTGAGGAAAATTCTTTGGAGTTTTCTTGGAGTATAAAAGTAGCTATGCAAACACTTTCAGGCAAAAATCCTAAATCTTCTAGACTTTGTTGCATATTTGGGAGTTGTATATATGTCCTCCTTTTTTTTGTGACTTACATGTCTAATATATCTTCCCACTCTTTTCTAACATCTTCTGATTAATTCCTATAGTTATCATGCATTATTTTATAAGCTGTACTAATTGTCCTTTTTTAGCAGCAGCTTCTGTTGTAGATTCATTTAAAAACCCAGCCAGTACAGGTCTTTCATATAGGATTCCCCTACCACTTTCTGTTTGTATATACTCGATCAATCCTTGACAGGGAAGGCAATCACTAGCTTGCAATTCAAATGTCTTCTTGGCCTCATTCCATTCTATTTCATTTCCTTCTCAAATTATTTGTTCCCAATGTCTTGATTCCTTTGCCAGCTTCCTCCAGTAAATTCCAGCCCACATTCTCAGTACCCCAAATTGCAGTCATCCCTATTGACAGAATCTCGTTTCTCCATTGCCTTGTTTGCTTAGTTGTTAATATATGTTCTGTTACTTTATGAATATGATATTCTGTATAACTGTTATTCTTGGGGATCTGCATCCAAAATCCCATTTTTCCTTGTTTCTTGAATTAACTCCCTGCTTCATCGTCATCACTTTCCACTTTGAATTATAGCTTTCTGTATGTGTTATGTATAAAAGCCTTAACTGTGTAACTCTAAAATATCCCTTCAAATCAGGTAATACTAAACTTCCTCATTCTGATGGGAGAATAAAATTATCCCACGTGACTCTTGCCCTCCCAAGTAAACTGTCCAGCTCTTTATTAATTACTGTCTGTAACTTCTCTTTTGGTTGATAAAAATATGCCAGACCTGTGTGTAAAAGTAAATGGACTAAAAACATTTTTAGTGCTTGTATCTTGCTATCCATATCCATAGGTAAGGGCTTCCAGTTTCTCAATTTTTGTATCATCTTCTGTTTAGTCTCTTCCCACATATCTTTAACTGCTGTAACCGAATCCTATACTCCTAAACACTTCATGTCATCATGTCCCCATTAATATGGGTATTGCTGGACCAATTTAGGTATGGGCACATAATTTATAGCTATAGCCGTTGTTTTATCTTCATTAATTTTATATCCCCAAAAAACCCAGAACTGTCTCAGAATATTCCACAACACTGAGATGCTCTTTTATGGTTCCATCACATGCAAAATATCATCATCTGCGAATAAAGCCAACTTTTCTTGAACACTGTACCAATTATATTCCTGAATTTCTGGGTCCTTTATTTTATTTGCTGGGGGTTAAAATTTAATGCAAATAACAAAAGGGAACGAGGACCCCTGCCTGATCCCGCTATTCAGACACTGCTTATCTGAGAGGAACCCTCTCACTTTGATTTTTGCCTGTGATTGCTCATATATTCTTCTAATTCATTTATTACTGTATCAGGAAATGCAAATCCATTGCCCTGCTCATAAAAACACACTTAGTCTGTTGAATGTTTTCTCTGCATCAAGACCCATCAGTAACCATGGTATTTTCTTACATTCTGCTTCCCTCTGGATCATCATTGTTCTGTTAATGTTATCAAATGTTTGCCTCCCCTCAAGAAAACCACACTGGTCCATATCTATCAGTTTTGGCAGCACTTTTGCCATGCTTTTAGCAATTATAGACGTAAACGCTTTATAATTGAAATGGGCCTGAGTATTCAACAGTATTGGCAAAGATTTGAGAAAAAGATAGAACATGTATGACTGTAGGTGTGGCTTCATAGGAATGTGAGGCTAATAATTAGGTGAAAAGATAATCACATCCATATGATGAAAAGAAGTGGGTGAAAAGGTAGAAAAGGCAGTAGAGGAAAGCCAACAAAAAGTGCAAAAAAGATGGTAAGAGCAGCAAAAGTGCACACTAAATGAGAGTTAGCATAAGGGATCAGAAAGCAGAGCAATAGCTTTTGTAGCTATATAAGGATGGACAGACATAGTCAGGCTGAGTATAGATGTGATGGAGATAACTGAAAACTGAGATAAACAGAGGTATTGAATGAAAACGTTGCTTCATTTATCAGAAAGGAAATCCAGGGGAGGTTGCCACTGTTGGGAGGGAGGCAGGGCAAAGTGGGGGAAATGGATATTCTCCAGATTAGAGAAGGAGACGGTGGAGAAGGAACTGGCTGCCATTAGAAAGGATAAAACACAAGGATCAGATTGACTGTTGGTCTTAATGCTCAGTAATGTGACCAGTGTGATGCCTTGTCCCTTGATTGATATTGTCAACATATCACTGGCCAGTACTGAAAAACTGATGACTGGAGGACAGAAAGTGTTTTGCTTTTGTGATGAGGGAACAGAAATGATCCAGGGGAACTATAAAACTATTAGTTTAACTGCAGTGGAAGGTAAAGTCTTGGAGGGAATCATGAAATTTTACTGGAGGTCAGCAACCAGTATGAGTTCATGGCCAAGAAAGTGTTGGCATTCAGGCCTGATCCAGTTTTATGATTTGGGTTACAAGTTAACTTAACAGTGGAGTACAAGTCTGCTTGGACATCCCTAAGATCTTTGAGTTGATCCCATACAGGTGACTGTTAGGAAAAGTGGAGTAACTGTTGGTAGAACCAAGACTGAAGAAGTGTTTTACTTCACATTTAAAGGGTAGAACATGTAGGATAGTGGTAAGAGTGCTGATATAAACTGTTAAGGAAGGTGCTTGTTCTTGGCTGCAGAGGTTAGTACTTCACAAGATTAAACTCTTCAGTGAGAAAACAAAGAGATGCAGCAGTGGAGTATGGAGGGGGAAGAATCTAAGGCAGGATTTAAAAAGGCTGAATGTGTGGCAGAAAGGTGGCACTTCAGATTAATTAAATAAAAATGCAAAGTACTAACTTGGATTTCAACAACCATGGTGTGAAGTATCAGCTGGGTGGAGTGAAACTGATGGCAGCAGAGCAAGTAAAGGGTCTGGGTACATATCATACCTGGATTTGGCCACCAGGGACAAACAGACTGCAGGGTATTTCCACATAAGGACAGACCTTGGAATCAGGGCAGTAGTGCTTTTGTTCTGCTATACTCTGGTCAGGACATACATTGAGTAATCTGTGCAGATGTCCTTCAAGGATGCATCTGCAGTCCTTACAAATGGGTTCTCCTGTCGTCAGGCAGCCCTTCGGTCGGCCGGATTCCAAAGTCTGGGTCTGGCTTCGGCTGGTGTCGCACTTCACCCGACGTCATTGCTGCAGTTACTCGGGTATAAAGGCATCAGCCGACGCCATTTTCCTCAGTCTTTCTTGCCGCGTGGCGCCCGAAGCAGAAGCTGTTCGCAAGTGCCGGTCGGTCAGAACCAGAGATTACTACTACCGAATACTTCTACTACTACCGAAGACTTCTAAAAAGCTAAGTACCCCGTTGGGGACTCTTTCTTGCCTCAGCCGATGTCAGAAAAAGTGAATAACTGTTTAACTTGTGGGAAACAAATACCTCATAAAGACTTCCACTCTTACTGCTTACCTTGTTTAGGCCCAGACCACGACGTAGCAGCTTGTCTAGCCTGTGCTTCTATTAACCGACGGATGCTTAGACGTCGGTCGGAATTTGCTGAGCAGTTTTTCGGCTCTGATTTTGCTTATATTATGCCGTCGGATCCTCCGACTTCACAAATATCCAAAAAACGCAAGGAAAAGGACCGACACTCGCGGTCCGCGGTTTCGGCCGAAACCGCGGTTAAGACAACCGCGAGTGTCTAATCCGGGGATCCCAACCTCACCCAGACAGGGCCTCTCACCCACCTCCAGAGAAGAGGCCTAGAGCAGAGCCCCCTGAGCCAGTTTCCACAGATGATTCTTCTGATGATTCAGATAATACAGACCCTCCAGAGGCTCCTTTTTCCCCTTATGAAGACTCTGATGCTGAAGAGTCCATCCCTTCTGCCTCTCCGCCTGAGGAATTTTCCTTTGGGGAAACCTTGCATGCTATGAGGGAACAATTTCAGTGGCAGGGCCAAGATTTTTCAGACTCCAGAAAAAGGCTTAGAACCTTTTTGCATTTACCACAACATAGGCCTTTAGCTATACCTCCAGTTCTTTCTGTTGTAGATGATGCATTTAATGATGCTTGTACTGCTCCTGATTCATTACCTCCGGCCCCTGCTAAGCCCGATAGGTTCTACAGGGTCCCGGACACACATCACCATTTATACAAGGCTCCCTTTGCAGATCCCGAGACTATCTCCCAGGGGCCTAAGGCTGTAGCATCTACCTCTGCCAAAATCCCTCCCTCTGAAAGGGAATCCAGGTCCTTAGAGATGGGGTAAAAGTTTACACTTCTGCTACTCTGTCAGCTAGGGCCTTGAACTGTCAATTTCATATGATCCAGTATCAAGAATTTCTGCTAGACCAGTTAACCAAAAAACTGTCCTCTGATGAACCTTTAGACAAGAAATATGTTCAGGAAATGGTACATAACATTCAGCAAGTTAGTAACCATTCTTTAAAATGTGGCTATGATGCACTGGAGGCTTCCTTTAGATCAGCCATGACTGGCACAGTTATCAGAAGGCATGCATGGTTAAAAGAACAGGCCTTACCGGACCATGTCAAATCAAAACTATTAGATGCTCCCATGGACAAGATCAATTTGTTTGGCTCTCCTGCACAACAGGTGCTGAAGAAGATGGAAGAGAAGGCAGAATCTGTCCAAACAGTGAAAGATTTCTTACAGGTCCAACCTCCAAGGTTTAGCAGGAATTGGTCCTTTCCAGACTCCTCCAAAGCACAGAGAGGCAGGAATAGGCGTTCAAGAGGCAGAAGCCAATCCAGGGGTGCCTACAGGGGACGCCAGTGGCAGGGTAACAACCAGCGAGGCACAGACACAGCCACCACCACTACTACAGGACAATCACAGTGACTTGGCTCTGGCACCACCTACCAGGGAACAACTAGAAGCACCCTTAGGCGGGAAGCTAGCTTTATTTTCAAAGAACTGGCATTACATCACAAGAGACAAGTGGATTTTGCAGACAATAGACCAAGGTTACAGGTTTCATTTCCATACTCTACCAGGAAAGAGAGGAATGCCAAACCTACCTCCAAATCAAAAGGCAGAAGCTCTACAACAAGTAAATCAATTATTAAAGATGAAAGCTGTGGAAAAGGTACCACATATGGAGCAAGGAAAGGGCTTTTACTCCAGACTCTTCCTAGTACCAAGGAAGGAAGGCAAATGGAGACCTATTCTCGATCTGTCTGCTTAAAACACATTCCTCATTGTTCCAAAATTCAAAATGCTGACCCTACAGCAGCTTCTTCCCATGCTGGGCAAGGAGTCTTGGCTGGTAACTCTAGATCTCAAGGAGGCATACCTGCACGTCCCCATACGACCAAATTGCAGAAGATACCTCAGATTTCTTGCAGGATCAGAGCATTATCAATTCTCAGCATTGCCCTTTGGCTTATCTACTGCGCCCAGAGTGTTCACGAAATGCCTGGCATCAGTAATCGCTCATTGCAGGCTTCAGGGGATCCAAATCTACCCTTACCTGGACGACTGCCTGATACAAGCGGACAACAAAAACAAGCTAGCAGAAGACTACCTTCTACAAGCCCTGGGATATACAGTCAATATAAAAAAGTCAAGGCTGATACCATCCCAAAAGATAACCTTTTTGGGTGCGGAGCTGGACACATCCAAACAAATGGCATTCCTAACAGTAGAAAAACAGGAGCAACTCCCTCTCAACTTCTTGGCATTAACAAAACAAAACCATCTAACAGCAAGAAAAGTCCTACAAGCATTGGGCTTCATGGCATCCTGCATAATATTGGTCCCACATGCCAGACTGCATATGAGAAAGCTACAGTGGTACCTAAGGAATTTATGGTCTCAGCACAAGCACAGCCTAGAAACTCAAATTCCAATAATTCCATGCCTGAAGCAAGAATTCCAATGGTGGGCTCAGGCCTGTCAATCAAACGGATTGCCCTTCCACAGCACTCAACCAAGCCAAACCATCACAACGGACGCCTCAGACCTCGGTTGGGGGGCCCACATGATGAACAAATGCATACAGGGTTTATGGACTCAAGAGCAGCTGCACCTACACATAAACCTAAAGGAAATGCTGGCAGTAAAACTGGCAATTCAGACTTTCAAACCATTTCTTCGACAAGGCCAATTGATGATAAGGACAGACAACACCACAGTTATGTGGTACATCAACAAGCAGGGAGGCACACATTCGTACCCTCTATGCCGGATGGCCCTGGACCTCTGGAATGTGGCCCTGAGTTACAACATTCAGTTACAAGCAATCTTTGTACCAGGAAAAGAAAACACTCTAGCAGACATATTAAGCAGGACAACCACGGATGCCCACGAATGGATGCTGCATCTGGACATCTTCAAAACCATTACAAGAAAATGGGGTCTCCCAGAAATAGACTTATTTGCATCCCCACTCAATCACCAATTAAAGAAATTCTGCACCAGGACGTACCACCCACTGGCATGGAAGGTGGACTCCCTATCCTTCAGTTGGAAAAATCTGTCAGCATATGCATTCCCACCACTTCCTTTGATGCACAAGGTGCTATTGAAGATCAAAGAGGACCGTCCAAGAATCATTCTGATAGCTCCAGATTGGCCAAGGCAACATTGGTACCCATTACTGAGGAGCATGTCTCGGGAACAGATATGGCCCTTACCCCTAGTTCCCTTGCTGTTAACTCAGAACAGTTACAACACCCTGCATCCAAACCTGAAAACTCTGCAGCTGACTGCCTGGAACATTGCATAAGACAAATTAACCCAAATTTATCCCAAAGGGTTAAGGACATTATCTTGGAAGCTCACAGACCTTCAACAAGGAAAACCTATTCAGCAAAATGGAAAAGATATCTCATTTGGAGTACTGCTAAAGGGGAAGATGTGTCACTGGTAAACATAGCCAACATCCTGGAATACTTGGCAGAGCTATTCCACAAAGGCCTGTCCTACTCTTCCATTAAGATTCATGCCTCAGCTATTTCAGCAGAATAAGACTTGGATCCTCCAGTTTTCTCACATCCTCTGCTCAGGCAGTTTCTGAGAGGAATTAAAAATGTAAAACCTCCTAGGAAGCCACCATTACCTGCATGGGACTTGAACTTTGTGCTAGAAAAATTGACACTACCTCCTTTCGAACCAGCAGCAACAGCAGAATTGCAATACTTATCATGGAAAACTGCTTTCCTGCTGGCAATCACTTCAGCAAGAAGGGTTTCTGAGCTACAGGCATTAATGGCAGTACAACCCTTTCTGATCTTCCATCAAGATAGAGTGTCCATGAGAACAAATCCTACTTTTATGCCTAAGGTGGTCTCCAGAGTATCTTTAAATCAGGCTATCCACCTACCTACATTCTTCTCCAATCCACAGAACAGGGGAGAAAGACTGTTGCATACCTTGGATGTACACAGACAATTACGCTACTACCTGGACAGGACCAAGAGCAATAGAAAAACTGACCAGCTACTGGTAGCATATGCAGCAGGAATGGAAGGGAAAGCAATTACAAAACAGACAATATCTAAGTGGATAGGAAATTGCATTAGATTTTGTTACTCCTACCATGGAAAGAAAACTCCAGAAAACATCAGGCCTCACTCTAAAAGAGCTACAGCCACTACCACAGCTTTTCTACGAGGAGTGGCTACCAAAGACATTTTAGAGGCTGCTACTTGGAGCTCCGTGCATACATTTGCCAAGCATTATAATTTACCTTTATACTCTAGATCCCGAGCAGGTTTTGCCACTGCTGTTTTGCAAGGGATCTTAACTACACCATAATTCTATCTTTCCTCCTCACCCAGTTTGGCTATGGTATTCTACCCATTTGTAAGGACTGCAGATGCATCCTTGAAGGACATAGTACAGTTTTGTACCTACCATAAATGTAGATGTCCGATAGGAATGCATCTGCAGTCAGGATTACCCACTCTCCTTCCCCTCTGTGGTACTCCTAGGGTATTTGCCCCTCTTATAGCTAGCTGGGGGAATCTATTATGGTGTATTTGTTTGTATATATGTACATACATGCTTATTTTTTGTTTGCTCTCTAATATTTTGAACCATTGGCATTTATCAAAATTTAGCCTTCCTAGAGGGCACCTGGCATCTGGGGCAAGAAACACTGGGGAAAATGGCGTCGGCTGATGCCTTTATACCCGAGTAACTGCAGCAATGACGTCGGGTGAAGTGCAACACCAGCCGAAGCCAGACCCAGACTTTGGAATCCGGCCGACCGAAGGGCTGCCTGACAACAGGACAACCCATTTGTAAGGACTGCAGATGCATTCCTATCGGACATCTACATTTATGGTAGGTACAAAACTGTCCTTTCTGATGGCCAGAAAAGGAAAAGAACATCAGCCTTTTGGAAGGAGTGGAGATAAAACCACCTAGAAGTTGTATGGCATAAAGAGAGGGAAAGGATATGACATTAGACTACAGGAGTTGGAGCTCACTTTGCAAAAGACCAAGAGGGAGAGAGAGAAAGAGAAGAGGGGTGGAGACATAGTGTGGGTAGATAGGATAATGACATGGGTCATTCTGAGCAGGTAGTACAGAAGAGTGAACAGCGGGCATAGGCAACAAATTGAGGTAACTTCCTGATTTCCTGAAAGCATTTCTTCACAGTGGTGATTGTAGACCTATGAATTAGACCACCAGAATTTGTGGTGTTGAGGGAATTCCCATAGACTTTAAAAGGGTTATGTTATAGGTGGAGAAAAGGTGAAGGGAAAGGTGGACTTAAAGGGGAGACAGACAGGAGAGGTAATGCACGCACTTAAAGGGCAAACTAGATAAGCTTTTGTCTCTTTATGCCATCAGGCAAATGAAATATGGTGTAATCCCCACCCTCACAATTCTGATTTCATCTTGATCCTGTTGGATTCACATATACAGCTTTTTGCTCGCATTTCTTTTGGTGTTGAATACTGTAGGAAGTCTATTTAATTGTTTGTATTACTTGTTGAGAACAATATGAATAAGTGAATGAGCACACAGTCCCTCTATTTTTAGACCATGGCTTCTACTGGTTATTTGTGTAATAAGATGACCAAAGTGCAAGAAAACGGAGCGTCGAGTAAACCACAAAAAACAGTTTTATTTCCGATCCAGGTGTACATAAAAATGGACCGAATAACTCGCAATACACAAAAAGAAACACACATGAACGTCTTCACATAAACCAAGCGTTTTTGTCTCTCATAACATAGACTTCATCTGATGACCCTGTCTATGTTCTATGATGTTTATGTGAAGGCGTTCATGTGTGTTTCTTTTCGTGTATTGTGAGTTATTTGGTCCGTTTTTGTCAACACCTGGATCGGAAATAAAACTGTTTTTTTTGTGGTTTACTCGACGCTCCGTTTTCTTGCACTTTGGTCAAGTTTATTGGTTTTGTTTGTGCAGACTCTTACTACTTGGATTATTTGTAATAAGATGGACAGACCTGTTCAGAAATCAGAGCTTATGCACCCAAAACCATTTCTATTATTGCAGTGTTTTTTAGAGTCAGGTCTACTTCAAATATCTGTAGAGTAGTGTCTTAGTCTACATTGCATAGATTTGCAGTACATTATGAGCATAATTGTGTCTAAAGTTAAATGTGAGTTTGCTGTAGATGCTTTTAAGGCACAGCAGCTGCCACTTCCATTTTGGTATTCAGTGTGAGGTTATTAACCATAAAAATAAATATTTTAATCAAGTAATGTCTTCAGTTCATTGGCTTCCACCCTTTACCCATTTGTTGTTTATTGTAGTCATATTTCTTCTCTGTGGTAAGCATTCTTTGTGTTACCTCAGTAATCAGCTGCTCACTGACTTTCTCTGTTGGCTCTTCCTTTACTTGCTCCTACCCACTCCGTTCGCCCTGCGGGCTCACTCTGCTCCCCTGTCCCCCACATTCCACCCACTCCCAGTGCACCTACCCTTGTACTTCTAAAGCCACACCCCTTCCTGTACCATCCTATAGCCCACTCCTTCTCATTACATATCACTCAATTTCATACCTAATCACTGACTGTTTCTCATTAGTACTACTACTTTAAATAGTACCTCTCTATCACCTTCCTCTCTGTTCACCCCAATGTCCACTCTTTAACTATCTTTTTCCCTTACTATGTCCATAAAATACATGCCTACACAAATACATCTGCTACTCTTACTTGTAATCCTATCCACTCTCTCTGTACCCTATATTCTCACCTGCTCTGAACACCTACATTATATGGAATTTCAACATCCCTTAAAACAAATACCACCTCTAACTCCGCTAACCTCACAAAACCACATCAACGTAACATCTTCATCTACCTATCTTCTACCAAAGTATCATAGAACAACCCATATTAATTATTTCCAAGCCAGTAAACACCATAGCATTTTCTGTAAATTCCTAAAACTTACACACATTCCTCAGCAACACCTTATAATACATGGTGATATCCATCCAAACCCAGGCCCCAAACATCAGCATCACCACAGACCCCCAACTATTACATCCTCCCACCCCTCACACCCCCACTAGCACCCCCAATTCTCTCCTCATAGTTCATCTCAATATACGTAGCCTAAACAACAAAATTAGCCAACTTCAATGCACTGTTAGCCATACATTCATTTGACATTTTATGTCTAACAACAACATGGCTCAAACCAGTAACCCAGGACAATGAAATCACCCCACCTGGTTATAATATTTTGAGATTAGACCTTATAACCAAAAAGGGTGGAGGTGAGGCAATACTGTATAAATCTGAGTTACAAGTTTCTTCACTAGATGTTCAATTACTCTCACCTAGCAGTGTCAAAATCCTTATTTCTAAGCTTCAGATTAATGCCAGCAAATCCATGTACATAATTTGTTCCTACCGTCCTCCAGGAAATAATATTATAGTCCTTGAAAATACCCTCTGCTGGCTCCCTCTGTCCTTCCCACAAGAAACTATAGTGCTCGGTGATTTTAATATTGACTGGAATAGCTGTATTTCTGACAACCCATCTTCCCATATAAACCTGTATGGCTTTTCTTAAACAATTACTATCCACACCAAAATCCATAAACCTAGTAACAAACAAAGCACCTTAGACTGGATATTACTAAATAATTATCCCCACTCATATAAAGCAGGTATCCTTCCTGATGACATTAGTGACCACTCACTTAATTTTATAATTAGACGAAAGACCTTTATTCCCAACCAAACCTTCTTTAGAACTACCCAGAACAACAAAACTTTTAACCCAGAAAGCTTCCAAGCAGAGCTTAAAGCTTGTGATTGGTCACCCCTAAAACACCTCCCTCTCGACAAAGCAGTGTCATACTTTAACTCTAAATTCTTGCAAATCCTAGAATACCATGCCCCCACTCGCACTGTCAGAACCAGGAGTAAAATTGCTCCTTGGCTCACAAAAGCGACTAGACTTGAAATGTTACTGAGAAACAAAATCTGAGCCAAATGGAGAACTACTAAAAACCCAACCGATCATCAAAACTTCAAACAGCTGAGAAATACCACTAAAATCAATATTGCTTGATAAAAAAAACTTTTACTTTAAACTCCAGCAAACCCTTCAACAGAAACCACAAAGTTTCTGGTCCAGTATTAATAGACTCCTATACCCAGGGCAGACCAAAACACCTACCCCTTTTGGTTCCTCTCATAACTCCCCCAACCAGATTGCTGATGCTTTCAACAACTTTTTTACTGAAACCGTCCAAACTCTAGCTAATACCCTACCACCTGTTAGCTTACTTTTGCCTCCCTCCTCAACTAGACTACTTCCTCCATTTCAGTTACAACCAGTTCCAACATCCCTTATCTGTACACTACTTCAAAAACTTAAACCTTGTACATCCTCAGCTAACCTGCTGCCATCTCAATACCTGCAAATTGCAGCTAAAGTGCTTGCCTAGCCCATTTTCATCCTAATCAATAGAACCATTAGTGAAGGCACCATTCCATCTCTCTGGAAAATCTCACGTGTTATCCCACTATATAAGGGCGGTAACTCAACCGAACTCTCAAACTTTTGTCCCATGGCCCTACTCTCTCCATTAGCTAAAGTTATGGAAAAATGTATCCACTGGCACCTACTTGATCATCATCTCGAAAATAACCTATTAGCCGACTGTCAGCATGGCTTTAGACCATTCCGTAGTACTACCACTGCACTCTTATCCTTTTCTGACTGCATTAATAAAAATCGGAATAACAACCTGCTTTCCTCTGCACTCTTTAATGACCTCTCTAAAGCCTTCAATACGGTTAACCATCAGCTACTTATAAATATACTTAAATCCCTTTCATTGGGCCCACAGGCAGTGAAATGGTTCAAGTCCTATCTAGAAAATAGACAGCAAGCAGTCCTCTGGGACAATAACTTATCCACTTACCTCCCTATTACCTTTGGTGTCCCACAAGGCACCATTTTGGGACCTCTCCTTTTCTCTATCTTCATTAATGATCTGAATGCTAACCTTCCTCAAGCCACCTGCATACAATATGCAGATGATTCCACATTAATCTGTAGCGCTGCCTCTTCTGCTGAATTCCAGTCCGTCACCAAAAAGTATTTAACTTTGTAGAAAACTGGTTCCTTCAACGTTGTCTCCTCCTAAACACTAAAAGAAATAAATTACTACTGTTCACACCAACACAGAAGTTCTCCCCTATAAATTTCATAGTTACATCCAATAATGGCACTCTCATAGCACCTGATCTGACCACTAAACCTTTAGGTGTAACAATTGACCACAACCTGAGCTTCGATTCACATATTAACGTAACCATTAAACGAGTTAGTAGAAAATTAGGTTCCCTGTACAGGATTAAACCTTTCCTTACTCCTTTAGCTAGAACTACCATCGCCCACACTCATCTTATCTCTACCCTCCTATATGCCTCCCCCATTTATACCAATCTATCCAAAAGTAACCTGAATAAACTGACAACCTCCTATTGTAACATTGCCAGATTTGCCACTGGCTCCCCATTTAGAACCCACCATTGTCGAAATCTGAAACTGCTACGATGGCTGGAACTGCAAAATCAGCTTCTACTTCAGTAACTTACTATCACCCAAAAGATTTTGTACCATCCCAGCAATACCCCAATACTCAGCAGCCTTATCACCCCGTACAAAAACATCACAACCTTACGCTCAGCTAAAAAATTACTAGTAGCCACCCATAAAGCCAGTAATAAATCAGGTAACTGTCTTTTCTCTAACTATGTGGGAAAAATTTGGAACAGCCTTCCCAGTGAACTAACACCTCTTTCTTCAACAACAGTTTAGCACTTTTCAAGAAGCAACTAAAAACATTCCTTAGAACTTAATGGCTATGTCCATGCTGTAACCCTGACTAATAACCTCCTTCTTTCCATGTTCTTATCACTATCCTTTTCAGGCCTCTGGGCATACCACTCTCCTGACCTCAGTTAGTTGGGCCACTAGCTTACTGAATGCTATTTCTAGCCTAGTCATCCTGGGAAACTATCCCTGAGTACAAACCCATTAAGTAACTCCACTACCATGTATGTATATAAGGTACTGTCTGTCTTGGATTGTAGAATTTGAAAGCTACCTACAATGTAGATATTTGCTACTTTTTCACTTGGACTGTAGAATGTGAAAGCTACTTAAAATCATGTGTTCTTAGTTAACTCACACAACATGATATTACTTGCTAGTTTTCTCTGTGATTAGTATTAAGCTTTCTACTGTGTGAAATGCTCTTTTTTAACCTCTGTAATTACTTTTATTCACTTTTAATAATGCAAACACATCTTGTTTTCAGATACTTACGTAAAATGTTTTTTAGTATATTGTTATAGTGTACCTTCTTGTAATTCATTATTATTATTTCATAATCTACTTAGCTTAATGGAACTTATCTCCCCGCGCTTCTACTGAAAATGGACATGTATCCAGTTGGACTAGCCCGGTCAACAAATGTAAAATAAAATAAAGAAAGTAAAATAAATAAATAAATGGGGTGCTTGTCAAGGTGACTTTGTGGCCATTTTAAATATGTGTTATACAGTTGTAGGCTTTGTTTGCAATACTAGTATTGAGTTGCTTTAAAGTTTTCTTGTTTCTGCAAGTGTATATAGTAATTGCAGTAATATAGGTTCATAGAAGGTTGCTAGGCTAATGGAATTACAGCCCTTACAGGCCTAGCCGTATTTAGCCCAAATTGCCCCAGTTGTTGGTGGTTAGGTGAGTGAAGTTCGCAGGGTCTATGGTAGTTAATACTGATGTCCTCTTTCCAAGAATTTGCAGTCACTCATCCATTGATCTAGGTTGTGTTTGAAGAGGGTCACACTCCTATAGTTTGGTATAGTCACCATTTTTACACTGCAAACATTGTTTGCATGGAGCAGTTTCCCGTTATACCACCTGAGATGGTTTGGGTATTGGAAAATTACATTTGATAAGCATGCTGCAGTTTGATAGACCCACGAGCTGGGGATCTGTTATATTATTTGAAGAAACTTGTACAGAGATAGGGTACTGTCTGCTTTTAGCATTTGTTAAAAAGACAGACTGAGCACTGCATACATGCCCAGTAAATTTATATGTTATGTATGAGCTTGCTTTTGTGATACTTAAATGCACATCTTTGTGTACCACATTTCCCCTATTTTAAAGTAGATCCATTTAATAACACAATGGGGTAAAATGGTATTTCAATGTCCATGCTCTGATGTCCATTGTTGAAGTAGGTTATTCAGTACTAGTACACAGCCAGTCACATCCTTGCATACATTTAGAACTACTGCCATTAACTAAGTAATTAATAAGTAAGACGCCAAAGTGTTTTTTTTTTTGTTTTTTTTTTTTGCCCTCTCTGATTTTTCTTAATATTAGTACTAGGTCTTGAATTATTAGCACATCAGTCTCACTAGTTTGCACAACACTCTCTCATACATAGGAGTGAAACAAGTAAGGACTAGAAGTGACTCATACTTCTCTTCTGGCATATCAAGATGGTCACATTCCCATCATCTCTTCTATGAATTTATTTCTTCATGACTGTCATAGTCCATAGCCACTGCAGTTCTAGATATCATTTGATCAGAATGTTTCTTTAAGAAATCTGTGAATAATTTTCTTGATCAATGAATGAAAGTAGGTTTGCGTTAGCCACGGTAATTCCTGGAACCTATCTAGGACCTCCTCAGTGAGTTTCTCTACCCGTCATGAGAGTCAGATGGTAGGGAGCAGGCCTGGTTTGCTGATTCTGTGGGGCAGTCTACCCTCTTCCTTAGTGGAGCACACTTTCCACTGTGCAGCTCTACTGAGCTCAGCTGTACTGCTGTGTGAGGGGATGTGTATCTTTATACTCTAAATTCCCCTCAGCTCAAAGTGCTCAAGATAGATCTAGCTTGCAACGCTCTAGATCCTTGGACTAGACACCTAGTCCTCCCACTAGGTGTTACCTATATGGCAAGCCAGAGCCACCTCCCTCCCTCTTCCCAGGATAGGCGAGCCTGTAGCAAATGCTCACTCCCATCCTCCCCTGCTAGCTCCTACTGGCTCCAGAACCACTTTTTGAACTCTGATTACCTGTGACATAGTCAGGGCTTTATCTCTTTATGTCATAGAGAGGAAGCATGGTGGAGCCCATCTTGTAGAAACTTGAAAAGGTTCACTGGGCCCCAAGGACAGTTAAACTTAGAGCAATGCTCCCTTGGCAGACTTCAGCTGCCATTGAGAAGTAGACCGTCCAAAATCCATCTACTTTGTAGTGATTCATAGGTGATGGATTGACTTGGGAGACACATTTATGCCTCAGGTATTTCTCTTCCAGGGGGCTCAATTTCCTGGCTCACATAATGCATTTTCAGTTTGATTTTGCAGAATGTATATTGAATAAATTTGATGCACAGTGATTGCCAAAGGAAGTTGGAGTCACAGGTGGTAATATTGGCCAGTGCTTCCATTCTGTCCATTAAACTAATACACAATCTGGTTGACAGAACAGCAAGAGCAACTTGGTCATTTTTGTTACTCTGTCGGTTTTTAAATCAAGAGCAGCAATATTTAAAATGTGTCCCTGATTTTGCCCTTGATTATCTCTGATTTTGGAGTAAGAGTCTGCAAGCTATGGATCACAATAACACATGAATGGTTTCATGTATCTGCTGTTATGATGAATACCCGATACAGCTGTACTTTTTTCACATTTGGGAAGAATTCCTAGTCTTAGATACAAGGTAGAATGGTACCTTGCAGATGACATACCCTCTTTAAAGGTCATTGTCATCATAAATATAGATTTTTAAATGTTTTTTGTCACCTTGGATATTAGACTAAATCCAAATAACAAAAACAATATTTGAAGATTATTGATTATTGTACAGTTTAGTAAAGGGATTCTAGAAACATATACAGCAGTTGTGGTTATGCAGAAAAATCATTTATCTGCATTACCTGAAAATTACTTTGGATTGCATAAGAAAAATGTGCATTTGGAGAGTACTAGTATCTTCACTTCAAAACTCATACAAAACACCAAGACCTAAAATCCTTTTTTGAGGCTGCCAATTTCAAACCGAATAATGCTGCTTTTGCAGAAATGTATAGTGTTTGTCGGTTTGTTGATCAGTTGATGAAAGACTCCTTCTTTCAGCTAAAAGGTATTTTCTGTCTCTGTGAATGGGTATATGTGCAGGTGTCCATGTGTTCATTTCCGCTTTAATCCTTAGGTGGCTGATGGTAGTGGTGTTTGAAGGATTGTGTCAATTACCTGCTTATTTATATAGAAGAAAGTGTCTGTGGGATATCTGGACTGTGTGATCCTCTACACGAGGTCAAGATATTCAAACATGAATCCCTAAAGGATGAGCATAGGATGTTGACTGCAGGAATTCATGCAGTGTAAAAAGGTTTAGACAGACGTGAAGATGTACTAAGTAACTGTACGTAAGAGTTCTGCCATCAACCTATATAACACAGTTTTTATTGTATTAAATTTACACTAAAAGAATACAATTCATCTATGTTATGATTTAATGGAAATCAACTCTTCACCTTTTCTGCAATATACTGCAGTTTTGAAAGTAGAATAATTAAATATCAGAGGATATTGAAGTGGGGGGTTTTGACCACCTGCAAAAATTAAATTAAAATGTTTTCTTAATTTTTTATTACACAAAAATAACTGGTGTTTAGAAACTGTAGATCTCTCTCGTTTAGGAAATCTGAGATATTACACTGCTTGAGGTGTGTTACAGCTAATGAAGTACTCTATTATTTATGCAGTTGACTTTTTATGGCCGTCCTCTAGTGATGTGAAGTTATGCATCCTAGTCATGTGGTGTAGACCAGGTTTGTTTCTTGTGTAGGACTGTCAATTAGAGAAATTGTCATGAATGGTGTGTTGCAGCAATGAAAGGAGAATTCAGATTTTTTTAGGTGTGCTGGTGCAGGAGAGTCTGCCCCACTTACAGATAGATGCTTTTTCTAAGTTTTGTAAGGGGATTGTATTGTTGTCACTGTGTTTCATTGATTTTTGGTACCTGGAGATTGAGGAACAGTAGGAACAGCTGATGGCTAACTGCTGGAAGGAGCAGGAACACGAGTAAAAAAAACAGTCTGCTGACTGTTAGCTGATGTGAGAGACTAAATGACTCCTTATTGGATACGTTACAGACTAACTTGTGTGAAGCATACTGCTGCCTGGTGCTTACATTTTGGCAGTGTAACAGAAAACATTGAAGTTAGTATTTGCTAATGAGCTTCATCCTGTGGTATAGATTAGATCCCTTCCTTCTACAGTAGCATACTTTGTGACTCCAAGCAAGCTACTCTGCTTACCCATGAAAAGAGATGTTTGCACATTCTAGCTTTTTTGGTTTTCAGATGATTAAGAGCAAGCTGCTTCCTTTCACCAGTCCATTTTGTTGTTTGTATATTGGCTGGCTGTGCCCAGTAACAGGACTGGAAGAATATGAACTGTCACTATAAGTGACAAACATACTAACAATACTGTACCATCTGAGAGGCCAATTCCGTTTCATTTTTAAGTATGAAATTGTCATTACGGTTGATTTTCAGGTTGATATTGATAAGCATTCCCTTTATCACAGATGACCGATTGAAATTCTGCTTAGTTTGTTTGAGGCTTGCTTATTGATACAGCCAGTAAGGTATCCAGTAAAGTATGCAACATCTCAGTCAAGACAACTTAGTGGTAAATGAAATGAATGGATTAAAATTCTGTTTAAGATGCATAGAAATAGAGTAATCTGCAGCTAAATGTCGAGAGGTCTACTGAGTCCTGGTACCCTTTCATGAAACTAATGGTAAAAAGGAATATGCATTGTCACGTTGTGTCAGATAACATTAATAAGGTTAGGGTAGTAAGAAGATCTGAATGTGATGGACAGAAGGAGGAGTGCTCATCACTGTACATCCTTGCATAGATTTGGGCTGTCTGAGCACACAAACTCCATCCCTCTACTATAAGTGCACGTTAGAAAAATGGATAAATAATGCCATGGCAAGTGTACATTATGAAAAGCAAATGGGTTAACCAATTTAAGAAGTCCTGCAGAAAACTACAAGTACAAAATTAAGATGCATCATTCTGTAGAATGTTAATTATACAATGTAGCATGACTTGTATTTCAGCTTATTTAACGACTGAGTGTCTAATGTAAATAGTTCATCACTGTTGTTTATCATGCCAGTATTGAATTAATTAATACTAGTACAGCTGGTTGCTTTTTTTGAAATCTTAGCACATGGAAAGATGCTATATGTGGCAGACAGTACAGATATAATACAGACCCATTATTATTATTTGAAGGTACAGATGTTTTAACACTGAAATACTGTAACCTTTTTAAAATGTTAACCAGGTTTCTGTTTTCTGTTTCAGGATATGTTTACTGTGTAGATGAGAAAGGAAAGCGTTCTCAAGTTACATGTGCTGATGGTCCTGTGTGGCAGCTCATGTACTTGGAGAAAAAGGAGGTTCTTCTTGTTGTCACTGAGAACATGCAACTGTCTCGGTACAGCATTACTCCTGATGGAACAGGACAGGAACTCATGAAGGTAGGATTATTGTTTTACCTTTAAAAACCAAAACCAGCTATGTCTGTTTTGCTCTTCTGAAATAGTTTTGCAGTTCTGTTATCCTGGAATGATGTAACCTTAGCCATTTCTGGATGCCTGGGAAAGGTTTACAGCAGAGAAAATAAAAGACGGGGGATTGACAAAAATGTGTATATATCTCTATGGCACAATGCACACAATTGCAGTGCTTAGCACATTGAAACTAGTAAGCCATAATTTCATAGGCTGAGTAACAAGAGAGGCAAAATGTAGTGCTCCAAAGCCAACTTCATGCTACTCAAGTCAGACGTGACAAACGTCATGACACCCATGCAGACGGGAACTGAAAGTTCAACTGATGAAGCCTACACTTAGGCACTGTACGAGCACATCCACTCATGCATAAATCGTGCCATCCCAAATAGAACCAAGATGCTCTCATCCAAAAAAAGGAAGCCAATCTGGTGGTCCCCTGCCATAAACAAACTTTACAACAAAAGGAAGAAAACTGTTGCAGAAAAGAGGAAAATTCCAGGATGCAAAAAACTCCCTTACCAGCCTCAGTAAGAAACTGAAATCCCTCATAAAATCCTCCAAAGCTAGTTATAAAAATAAAATTGCCAAAGATTCTAAAGACAACCACAAGGCATTCTACAACTATGTCAAGAATCTAAATGGCAATGCTCAGATCTGCTCTAAGATAAAAGAGAATGGCATTAAATATACTGATCCCAAGGATATTGCCAATATCCTGGCAGATCGATTCAGTGCCAACTTCACCTCCTCAATGGCCCATCTCAATACCGGAAGATTGCCAAATTCCGGTAATAACGGCCACACAGGTAAAAAAAACGCACTCTCCAAAGCTAAGAATACAGCATCCATGGGACCAGATGACATCCTGGGCTGTGTACTACATGAACTGGCACCTCACCTAAGTGTCATGTTTAATCATAGCCTCACCTCAGGTTTCGTGCCCACTGAGTGGTGCAGAGCTACAGTTACCCACTCCACAAGGGGGGATCCAACTTTGATCCTGGAAACTACCGTCCCATCAGTCTGACAAGCCTTATCTGCAAGGCCATGGAGCGTATTATCATGGAACTTATAAACAAAGACATTGGCAACCTTCAAACACTGGACCCCACCCAGTTTGGGTTCATGAAGGGCTGATCTTGTCTCCTGAACCTGATTGACTTCTTCGAATCAGTCTTCAGAGCCATGGACAAGGGTAAGGTGGTCCACACAGCCTATCTAGACCTTGCCAAGGCCTTTGACACCATTCCCCACTCTGGAATCATAGATAAACTTACTAAGCTAGGCATTAATCCCTATGTCACCCAATGGGTTGCTAACTGGCTTACTGATAGAACCCACACTGTAAAAGTAACCGACTCCAAATCCAGCTCCAGACAAGTGACAAGTGGAGTACCTCGGGGTTCAGTCCTGGGACCGCTCTTGTTTGGCATCTACTTCTCTGAAGTACAGGCCAACACTAAGGGACTTTGGCTAACAAAGTTCGCAGATGACTGCAAACTGGGAGCCATTATTGAATCCCCAAATGATGTGGATACTCTGCAAAAGGGCCTTACAGAAACAAATGCGTGGTGCCAGAGCCATGGGCTCAAGCTCAATGCCAAGAAATGTATAATTATCCCCTTTGGGAAAAAACATGTACCTGTGAATTACCATATAGGTGGCAGTACACTAAACACCGAAAGTGTGATAAGAGACTTGGGGACACAGGTGGACAGTGGTCTCACCTTCGATAAACACATCGCCACAACAGTCAGGAAATCCTTCTATGTGGCACACCTCATCACTAAGGGCTTTTCATCCAGAAAAAAGGAGGTCATTGTCCCACTGTACTCATCCCTCATTAGACCCATTGTAGAATACAACGCCCTGTTTGGTATGTACCTCTCAAGACATCTGCAACAACTGGAAAGGCCGCAGGAATACCTCACTAAAAGAATCACAGGCCTAAAGCAGATGCCCTATGCTGACCACCTTAAAAAACTCCAGCTATACTCTGTCGCATATCTACTCTGAGGCGATCTCTGCTTAACATACAAGGCCATGTCGTACCCAGAGCTGTTGGACATGCTACATTTAAAGAAATCCCAATCCCTCACAGCCACATGCTCCAGGGATCTAAACCTTGTCATCACAATAAACAAAACATGCTGGAGGGATAGGTTCCTGATCCAGGGACTCCCCAGACTCTGGAATAGATTGCCCATACATGTCAAGCAGAGTGTCTCTTTGGCCCTCTTCAAAAGGAACCTTGACGATTGGATGGGAGAAAGGAAATTTCACCCCAGGGATCACGTCAGTCGCCCTGCTAGACAGGGGTCCAGGGAAGTAAATAGTGTGGAAAGAAATAGCCAGGGAATTGTTATGGCTAGGCTTGTATAGACCCTAGGGCTGATAGCCTAGTACCAACCTATGAACCTAGTGGCCATGGAGACTAGTTGATGCAGGGGATTGAGGCTGTGCTGCCGTGATTCCTCAGGGTTTGATTCCCTCAGCTTTTATTTGTCTGCTGGGTGACCCTGAGCAAGTCACTTAACCAGACATTGCTGCAAAGTTGCCAGTGAAAGGCACTTTGTGTCCAGTGGGCCTACCTGCTTAACAAATTATTATTATTTGTAGAGGTATAGGTCTGAATGGAACACATTTTTTTATGGTTTGTTAAAATGGTAACAGAAATGTAGAGGAATGGCCATCCTTGAATATTAGAGCTGTTGCCTTGAATACTTTGCTCTGAATACTTCATTTCTTGTCATGCTGGTTAAGTGAAAGATCAAACATGGATTGCAAAGTTTAGAAAGATGTGAAGCGGTGGAGCACTCCAAGAAAGCCCCTTCTGCTAAAATAAATAGGCATACATATAGGTGTGTGTGTGTTGGCCTTCATGTTCCACCAGTTGTGGGTCTTCAGTCAGTGCAGTAATCAAATGACTACTATTATGATGTTACAGAGCCGGGCAACTTGTTGGTGTTTCTGTCCTTCAGCCAATAGCTTTCTTTACAAATCTTGGACCACCTTTGTCATATTTTATATATTGATTTTCTTGATCAGATGACACTGAACTGCTAGCCCCCTTTTCTGTGGAGATTCAAAGATAGAAGAAAATATTCATAAGTGCATGTAAACTCTCTTCTGTGTAGGCTGTAGTACGGCTATCATAATATTTACAGTAACTTGTATCCGATACTTTATGAAAAAGTATGACACATCTTTCTCAGTAAATATGTCCATCTAACTCCATTATGTATTTTGTATATTACTGTGTTTGCCAAGCTAATTATTTAAGTAAAAGTTAAAAATAATTAAAAATAAATTATTATGTATTTGTATTTATAATTTGTTTATTGTACAGACAGAAATGTATGATTATGCATGCTTGTGTTACAGAATGTAAAATAGTCACAATAAGAATGTATAATGTAGCTATGAATGAAGCTTTTGTAGAGTAGAAAAATGATCGAGATTAAAAATTTTACTCGATTAAGTAATATGTCTATAGCTAAGAATCGCCCACACCCATCCTATATGTAATAAAAGAAAAACTTGTGTATATATTTGAGTTCAGAATGTGGTTATCTGAGGGAGAAGGAGTTCATCGGCTGCTGATTTATTAAGGCAGTGACATTTGGATCCATCTTTAAAAAGAGTATTATTTGTGAGCAAAATTGTTTGCAGTTATTTAGGGACCTCATGACAGTGTGAGTGAGTCACAAGATATGGTGATGTCCTTTTCATTCTTTCCTAACATATGCGTTCAGTTCTGACCTTGTATCCAACTCTGCAGCATTCAGCAGACTTGCTGATCCAACTTTTGAGCTCCTCCCTCTACCCATAATGCCCTAGTCAGCCTACAGTAGCTCAGATCTCATTTGCCACTAACTCGCATGGACTTGGATCCTCTCTCAGAAGCCTTTTTCAGTTAGAAAATTTGTGAGTAGTTTTTTTCATCAGGAAATCTTATCCAGTTAATATTCTCTGCATCCTCCCTCCTTATCTGTCTAGATTTCTGGAGCCTGTACTCATTAGTCCTTTCTTTCACGTCTACTTTTTCTACTTTGTTAGGTATATTTTGTTGCGTACAATTGTTTTTACCTTCTTTCTATTATTTCTACTTCTTTTGCTACCCTTTTTAGAGTAATTACTCTTACCATTGTTGGTAGTTTTGCTATATAAAAAAATCTTTCTTCCCTTTTTTTCCCCCAAAACTATGGCCGAGAAGCCAGCAGGATTTAAAAAATGCAATTCCTGTGAGCACAAAATTCCAAATTCTGATGCCCACAGGGAGAGTGTTTACTGTCTAGGAGCAGCACACCTTGATAGAAAATGTGCTGTCTGTTACTCTGTAATTATAGGGGAATTGTGGATAGCAGGAACAAGTTGGACCTCAAGGGTTTACTACCCTCTTCTTCCTCTTCCTCCTCTGGGGATCTGACCCCCAGCAAATATTCTAAAGCTTCTTTTGAGCCTAGAAAGAGGTTCCCTCCTAAATTTCTGAAGATTCTTTACCTCTACCTCTACAATTTCAGAGCCTCCTAAGAAAATTCAAAGATCTTCGGGTCCAACTTCCTCGGATCCAGAAAGGAAATCTTTGGATCCTAAGCCTTTGGATACGATAATTATATCAAGCAAATCTCCAGTACACCCATTGGATCCACAAACCTCGGATTCGACCTATAGTGTTTCAAAGACTCCCAGAACACGCTCACCCAAGTTCATGATTGATCCAGTGTCTCCTCCGCTCCATTCCCCATTTCTACAAACCACACCAAAGGAAGTACTCTAGGCCACAGTCCACTGTCTCATCTGTCAAATCCTCCAGAAGTTTCTCCAAGGCTGAAGTGGATAGGATGATGAGGAAGCTCCACAGAGCCCAGATTCAGATGGGGTTATTCTGTCTCTATCTCCCATCGGATCCATGAGCCTCCTTTCCACTTCCCATATTGTTATATTTCCTTCTCCAATCTGACCTACAGTTTCAGAGCCCTCAGATCCAAGAGATCAAAGAGAATCAGTGTCAGAGCCAAAGAGAGTTACGTCTTTGATTCTGACTGTTTCCCTGACTGGTTCTGCTTCTATCCCCTTGGATCGGGTTGAGTCCCAGAGCTGAAGCATCAGCAGCTGATCGGGGGGGGGGGGCAGGATCTACTCTGATGTTGTCAGAGGTATCCTTGCTCCTCAGAGTCTTGGCACTAGAAAGTTTGGGTCTGACTCCCTCCTCAAAGCATCGATTGAAACAAAGTTGGAGCTTGTATGTTTTGGAAGTTTTGGCTTTGTTGCAACCGACCATATCTTCTCCCAGTCTGTCTGCCTTCAAGGTAGTGGAGAGGGTTTTCTCTCATCCAAGAGATCCGATCTCTCCTTCTTTGGATTCTACATTATTCCCCCAGCAGGTCCAAGTTCTGATTTCATCAGATCTATTCCACAGGGACAGCCAGTGCCAACTAGCATTCAGACATTTCCCTTAGAGGAACTTCCTCTCTCTTCAGACACTTCCCCAGAGCATCACACTGAGGGAGGTTCCCTATAAGAGAGCATGCAAAAGGAGGCACATAGATTCCTCTTTGGAATCTCTCACAGAGGCACTGACTTTGAAGGGGAAGGGTCCCCAGTTCACCACTTGATTATGACTCATTCGGTGACATTTTGGAAATCCTTAAGCAGAAAGGTGGTTGATCAGATACTCCTTCCCCAGAGGAGTCAGTATTTTTGGAAGCTTTTGGTTCTGGCCCATCTACATCTTTAGTGACTCTTCTGGCTGATGAGCTTATTGACCTAGTTTCTCAATGGACGTTGAAGGAACTGGACTCAAACCAATCCCTCATCTTCCAAATAAGATTTTGGCACGAGCAAAAGACAGATTCCATTAAAGCAATGTAGTCCCTGTTGATGCTGTGGTTGTGGTGGCAGCCACAAAAAAGGAGCTAGCTGATCACAGCTCTTCTGTCCATCCCCATAATAGAGAGTTGATGGCAATGGACAGATTTGAAAAGCACATATATGCTTTGAAAGCCTTTACCTTGAGGTTCCTGAATTATTTGGCATTCTTTACAAGGGTTCTTATTAAATGATCGAAGACTCATTCTTTCAAATGCATCTTGATCAAACTTGAAAGCACGAAAAGACAAAATTAGCGAAATGGCATATAAGCGAATTCTTTCCCTGGGAAAGTAATCGCTTGGCCGCTTCTGTTACTTTGCCATTTTCATGACTGTAGTGCGATCTCGGAGTTGGTATGTTTAAGTAGGGCTGAGTGAGAGCGAAGCCCCCCACTTCATGTAATGTTTTAAAAATGTTTTTTTTGTTTGTTTTGTGTAACAGCGATTAAGTATTCGAGATTGTAAGCTTTCACTTACATGGGTTCGATAAATCAGCTTCACTTTTTTAAGCATGCAATGATTTAACATAGACCCACTTTACAAGGCTGTGAAGGGATTTGACCAAGGAGCTTTCCAAATCCCTCTGAGTCCATGTCTGTGGAGGACTATAAGGGATCATCCTCACAACTGACTACTGTATTATCTGTTTCCAGTGCGTTCATGAGGTTGATATTCCATGCTGCAGAGGGCACCTCACAGGCTGCTGGTTCAGGCATTACTGTGCAGAGTCACACCTGGATGCAATTATGCAACTTTGCGGAGCCTTTCAAGTCTTCTTTCATCAGTGCTGCTTTTGATGGAACATCCTTGTTTGGCCCTTTGGTTAAAGAAATGCTCTTTCACAGTGAACAGGAAGGAAAGACCCTGTCTGCCATAGGGATTCACTTTTATACCCTTCAATGATCCTTCTCCTGGAATCAAAGTGGGGGCAAGAAAATATGGTTCCATATGTCCCAAGGATCTTTTCAGGATTCATGGAGCGACAACTCTTCAGAGGCAAAGGGGGAGTTCAAATAGGAAACTCTGTCCTCGTGGCAGAGAAGGCCTGCAAAACCAGTGGTTCTAAGATTCCTTTCTGGATAAACCCTTTCAGCACCTGTGAATGGTTGCTCGACTGCTTACCTCTGTGGAGGCAGTAGGATGTGCTTGTCCTTGTACCAAGATGCCTGGGCTTCTATAACAAAAGATTCTTGGGTGCTAAAAATAATATCCAGAGGTTATTTCATTCCATTTTTCCAGATTCCCCCAACCAAAAGAAATGTTTCCCTGACATTCCACCCAGTCAGTGAGAAGCTGCAGGTCAAGATATTCAGAAGCTAATGGACAACAGAGTCATCCAGGAGGTCTCACCAGACCAGATAGGATTTGGAACTTACTCAGGGTTCTTTTTCGTTCCAAAGAAGACTGGGAACCGGAGGCCAATTTTGGATCTGAGCAACCTGAACAAATCTGTGAGGAAATCAAAGTTCCAAATGATCACAGTTCAGTCCATTCTGCCCTTTTTGTACAAGGACAATTAGATGTGATCAGTCAGTCTTCAGGATACATGATATCACGTCAAAATGAACAGATGCTGCCAAAGACATCTGCACTTTTGATTGGAAGCCAGTCACTATAGGTTCAGAGCCCTGCCCTTTGGTCTCATTGTAGCCTCCAGGATGTTTGCCAAGTGTATGGCACTGGTAGCAGCTCACCTGAGACTATTAAGATTCCAAGTGTTTCCATATTTAATGACTTGCTCTTCACTGTACCAATGAGCCATTTCCTAGAACAGTTCAGGGACTATTTGCCACAGCTTTGTCAAACACTAGGCATTACAGTCAACATCTCCAAATCCAAACTACAACCGGTACAGAGCCTGGAACTCAGTGGTGCCCATTTAAACACACTAAATCAGATTGATTTCTCTCTCTGCTCATCATATAGATACAGTCAGGTTCTAGGTTTAGCAAATTTGTGTTCATCCTACTCCCCCAGCCAGACTTGTCCTTCAGGCTCTAGGTTCAATGGTAGCGGCTATAGTCTTAATTCCCTTAGCATGTTTCTGTATGTGTGTTCTCCAATGGACTAGCTGTTCAGTGGTCTATTCTGCAACATCCTCTATCCTTCCCGGTCAAACTTATTTGGGTATGCAAAAACCATCATCACTGGTGGATCCATTTGGACAACATTTACTAGAGTCGCCCCCTTGTTCTTTCTCCTTCAGTGGACACAGTGACCACAGATATCTCCCAAGTGTGCTGGGTTTGCATTTCCTAGGAAGGATGGTCCAAGGCACATAGTCCTCTCAAGAGACAAGATACCAGTTTGCACGTCATTGATCTAGAGATGAGAGCAGTCCTATTAGCATGGCAGGCATTTCAAGGTGTTCTCTCTGTGTGGACTATTGTGATTCAAACTGACAACATGTCCATAGACTGGTACATCAACAAACAAGAAGGACCCCAATCTTATCCCCTTTGTTGAGAAGCTGTGAGGGTGTGGCAGTGGGTGATCTCCAGCCACTTTCTAATAGCATTGCACATTCCAGGGAAATCCAGTTAATAGTGGACAAACTCAGCAGGTCCGTTCTGATGCCTCACTAGTGGTCTCTCAGTCAGTGGAGGAAAAGGTTTTCCATCATTGGGGTCAGCCTTGCTGCAATCTTTTTGCATTTCCCCACAACAACAACTGTGGCAGGTGTTTTGCACTTATCTCCTCTCAAGGGGGTGTCACCTAGAGATGCTATAGTCCATGTTTGGCCCTCCAGTCTCCCTTATGTCCATCACCCAGTACGTCTAATTCCAAAATTATTACAGAAAGCCAGTCAGTTGAAGAGCACAGATATCCTCATTGCCCACTTTTGTTTGGCCTCACCAAGTGTGGTTCCCCTTCCTTTGGTCTCATCTTTATCTGTTATCCCCCAAGGGTACTGGACCCCAGTCCAGACTTTCTCTCGCACTCCTCTGGGATGAAACATCCCAATATTCTAGGCCTCAAACTAACTGTATGGTTTCTCTATTTCCATTAATAGCTACACAGTCCAGGCTTTCCTCCCTGGTTCATTATATACTGTTATCTTCACAGAAAACTTGTACAAGGAAGGAGTAATTGGAAAAGATTCTCAGTTGGGCCCTTAAAAAGGAAATTGACCCTTTTACTGCTCCTATTTCTTTAGTACTGGAGTTTTTAGTAAGTTTTCTTTTGGGAAGATGCTAGTTTTACTGCAGTCAAAGTACAATTAGCAGCCATATCAATTTTTCATTCAAGAGAGAAAGCTTCTTGTTTAGCTTCTTCTGAATTGTGCAAGACTTTCCTAAAGGGCATCTTTTTAGTCAGGCCTCCAGTCAAAGATCCACCACCTCCTTGGGATTTGATAGTCATACTTCAGGGATTGACACAACAACCTTTTGAACTTTCAGCCACAACTGATTTAAAATTTTTGTCTTGGAAAACAACATTTTTAGTAACTATTACATCTGCCCAAGATTCATGTAGCTGGGGACTCTCTGTCCCATATGTTGAGGAAAAATGAAAAGGACAACATCAGATGTTAAAGTTAAGTACTCACCATAATTATGCATCTGTGTTGTCCATTTTCATTTTTCCTCAACTCCCTTTTCTCCTTTCCCCTTCCTGTCATCTTCTGGAGTGATCCGATCGATATTTTAGAAACTATTGTTTCAGGTTTTAGCCCTAGCTTTAATGTCATTTCCTTTTTTCTAGTGTAACTTTAGATCTAATAAGGCAGCAAACTTGATCTGAGGTATTGTAGGCTGACTAGGGCATTGTGGGTAGAGGGAGGAGCTTGACAGTTGGATCTGCAAATCTGTGGAATGTGGCTGAGTTGGATCTGAGGTTGGATCCCTAACCCATATGTTGAGGAAGAATGAAAATGGACAACGCAGCCCTATTATGTTAGAATATGCATAGTCATTTATGGGGCAGTGGCTTAATTTTAATATTATATCAAGCAATACAAGCTGAGTATATAATTGTTTATCAGTAAATTAAAAAATATATACGAGTACTGTAGAAACCATGGATGTCTTTACAGAAAGATAATTCTATATGAAATGAGATATTTAACACTTGCTTTGCTGAAATGTAAAAGGTAGAAGTATTATGGTGCAGATCAACTTTTTGTAAGTTACCGTGTGTGTGTGTGTGTGTGTGTGTGTGTGGTTAAAATTGTTGTTGTTTCATAGCATGGAGGAGTCCAAGGAGCTTTCTTTTAAACATTGTTCATATTGGATACAAAACCTCCCCGTAAGGCAAACACAGCAAGTGCTTGAAGTGCCTCAGGGAGGCAACCATTCAGGAACAGTGTGATTTTTGTGTTGCTTTTGAGCCACCTATACTGAAAGAAATGAGAAAGATATGGGAGATGGAGAAGTTTAGGTCATCTCCCAGTGACAAATCAAAAGACTTGAGCCTTAATTTCTAGGTTGTATTCCAAGAGAAAACCTTAAGTAGATAAGGAGTCGTTCAAAAAGCTAAGAAAAGAAAGTGACATATTCACTAAGTGCATGCAGATAAGGAGACTGTTATTTCAGAGTGTAGTCAGGTTGTTAAAATGGCTCCTAGTATGTATGTGTGAGAACTCTGTAACTCCCAAGCCTTCCCCCTCCACAGCTAGTCCATTTTGAATTGCATGGGTTAGAGCTCTGAGAAAGACATGTGACAGCACTTACTTTGCTGAAGTGTAAAAGATAGAAGTATTATGCTGCAGATTAACTTTTTGAGAATTATTTGTATGTGTGTATGTGCATGTGTTTGTGTGGTTAAAAAAAATAATTGTTGTTGTCCCATAGCTTGAATGAGTTCAAGGATCTTTCTTTTAAAACGTGTTCCTGTGGATCCAAAATCTCCCTTCAAGATGAACACAGCACGTGTGTGAAGTGCGTCAGTGAGGGAAGCATTCAAGAATGGTGCTAATTTTGTTTTGCTTTTAACCACTTGGTGAAATAAATAGGTTCATAGGTAGGTACTAGGCTGTCAGCCTTGGGGCCTATACAAGCCCAGACAAAAAGGTACCCTGGCTTTTGCCACCCAATAAAATTATTTTCTTGTGCCACTGTCTAGCAGAGCCACAGAGTTGATCCCTGGGGTGAATTTCCTGTTTCCCATCCAATCATTAAGATTTTTCTTGAAGAGTGCTAATGAGGAGCTTTGTTTGATATAGATAGGTAGTTTATTCCAGAGTATGGGAAGTCTGTGGGACAGGAATCTATCCCTCCAGCATGTTCTGTTTATTGTGGTGACAAAGTTTAGGTCCCTAGAGCATGTAGCTCAGAGGGATTGGGATTTCTTTAAGTGGAGCATGTCCAACAGCTCTGGGTTTGACATAGCTTTGTATGTTGGGCAGAGATCACCTCCGAGTAGGCGATACGCGACGGAGTAAAGCTGCAGGTTTTTTAGACTGTCTGCGTAAGGCATCTGTTTGAGGCTGGTAATCCTCTCTGTGAGGTATTTCTGCGGCCTTTCTAGTTGTTGTAGATGTCTTCTGAGGTACATACCAAAAGGGGCGTAGTACTCTATAATGGGTCTAATGAGTAATGAGTAGAGGGGAACAATGACCTCTTTTTTTCTGGATGAGAAACCTTTTGTGATGAGGTGTGCTACATAGAAGGATTTCCTGACTACTGTGACAATGTGATTATCGAAGGAGAGACTGCAGTCCACCTGTGTCCCAAGGTGGTCTATCACACTTTCGGTGTTAAGTATACTACCGCCTATGTTGTAGTTCATGGGTACAGAGTTTTTACCAAAGGGGATGACAATGCACTTTTTTGGCATTGAGCTTGAGGCCATGGCTTTGACACCAGGCATCTGTTTCACTGAGGCCCTTTTGTAGGATGTCCACATCGCTAGGAGTTTCGATTATGGTTCCTAGTTTGCAGTCATTTGCAAACTTCGTTAGCCAAAGACCTTCTGTGTTAGCCTGTACTTCAGAGAAGTATATAACAAACAGGAGAGGACCCAGGACTGACCCCTGTGGTACTCCACTTGTCACTGGTCTGAAGTCGGATTTGGAGTCTGCTACTTTCACAGTGTGGGTTCTGTCAGTGAGCCAGTTGGCAACCCATCTTGTGACATAGGGATTTATACCTAGTTTAGTGAGTTTATCTATAATTCCAGAGTGGGGGATGGTGTCGAAAGCCTTGGCAAGATCTACATAGGCTGTGTGAACCCCCTTACCTTTGTCTACGACTTTGGTGACTGCTTCAAAGAAGTCTATCATGTTTAGGAGACATGATCTGCCTTTTACAAACCTGAACTGGGTGGGATCCAGAGTTTGGAGATTACCAATGTCTTTGTTTATAAGTTCCATTATGGTACGTTCCATGGCCTTGCAGACCAGGCTCGTCAGGCTAATGGGGCGGTAGTTCCCGGGGTCCGTGGTGGCTCCCCCCTTGTGGAGTGGGATAACTGTTGCTGTGCGCCATTCAGCAGGCACAAAGCCTGAGGTGAGGCTATGATTGAACATGGTACTTAGGTGGGGTGCCAGTTTGTTCTGTAGTTCGTGTAGAATGCAGCCTGGGATGTTGTCTGGTCCCATGGATGCAGTGTTCTTGGCTTTGGAGAGTGTGGTTTTTACCTCTGCAGCCGTGATTACAGGAACTTTGCATTCTTCCGGTATAGAGATGGGCTCTTTAGGGGGTGAGAGGGGGGTAAAGTTAGCACTGAACCTATCTGCCAGAATGTTGGCAATATCAGTTGGGTCTGTATATTTAGTGCCATTGTGCTGTAACTCAGAGCAGATCTGAGTGTTGCCATTGAGATTCTTGACATAGCCATAGAATGCTTTGTGGTTGTCTTTAGAATCAGTGGCGATTTTGTTTTCTTAACTAGCTTTGGAGCATTTTATCAGGGATTGCAGCTTCTTACTGAGGCTGACCAGGGAGTTCCTCCACTGGTGGGATTTTACTCTCTTTTGCAAGAGTTTCTTCCTTCTGTTGTACAGTTTGTTTATGGCAGGGGACCACCAGATTGGCTTCCTTTTTTTTGAGGATAGCATCTTGGTTCTCTTTGGGATAGCACGATCCATGCACTCATGTAAGTGCTTATAAAGTGCAATTGTGTAGGATTCAGTAGTCGTAACTGTATTGTCCATCTGCATGGGTGTCATGAAGTTCACCACTTCTGTCTTAAGAAGCATGAAGTTGGCTTTGGAGAAGTTTTTACCATGGTTTCGTTAATGGGGGGTGGAGGCAGGATGTGGATATCTAGGGTAATTAGCTTATGGTCTGATCGGACCAATGAGGCATTGACTTCAGGCGTGGAACACCAGTCACTCATATCGGTAATGACTAGATCTAGGATATTGTTCCCCCTGGTGGGGGTGTGGATAAGTTGATCCAGGGCATTGGAGGTTATGAATTCCAGAAAGCGTTGAGCGAAGGAGTTGGTACATGAGTAGTTTTCCCAGATAATTGTGGGGTAGTTGAAATCGCCCATTATTAGGGTGTTTGGTTGAACCCTAATATTTTCCAGTCCATCAAGAAAAGAGGAGTGGGAATCCTGGGGCATGGTGGGTGATCTGTAGCAAGCTACAATTTGGATTGCAGTTTTGCCCAGAGTTAGTTGCACTTGGATAACCTCGGCTGCATTATGCTGAACAACTACCCTGGAGGTGTGGATATCCTTAATGAATATGGACACACCTCCGCCTTTGGTGTTCCGGTCCAGGTTACATGGCCGAAAATGTGTGGGAGCTTAACAAGTTTAAGTCAGCTGTCAGTGGCAGATCTATGGACTTTTCCCTTCATCTCGAGTGTGTTTAAAGAGAAAACATGAAGCAGATAAGGAGTCTTGCAAAAAGCTAAGAAAACAAAGTGACATGTTGACCAAGTGCATGCAGGTAAGGAGGCAGTTGTTGTTTCAGATTCTAGTCAAGTTGCTGTTAAAAGTCATTGCTAGTGTGTGTGCAAGTGTGTGTGCACGAGTGTGCGACTGTGTGCGTGCGAGTGTGTGCGCGCGTGCGCAAGATTGTACGAGCGTGTGCGTTTGCGTGCGAGCATGTGCGTTTGCGTGTGAGTGAGTGCATTTGCGTGCGAGTGTGTTTGCGTGCGAGTATGCGTGCAAGTGAGTGAGTGAGTGTGTGTGTGTGAGAATTCTGTAACCCCCAAGCGTTTCCCTCCATAGCTAGCCTATTTGAAGAGCATGGGTTAAAGCTCAGGGCCCTTAGACACCACTTTTTTTCCTTGGTTCATAGGTTCATAGGTTCATACTAGGCTATCTGCCCTGGGGCAATTATAAGCCTAGCCTGATTCTGTATGGCTTACGCCACCCCTTGATTTGAGTATACTGTGCCCTTTTTAAGGTTTAGTTTACTGTGCCTCTGTCTAATAGTGACACGGGAATAATCCCTGGGACAAACCTACGATCCCCCATCCACTTATCGAGATTCTTCTTTAATAGATTCAGTGAGGTGCTCTGCCTCACATGAACTGGAATTCTATTCCAGAGCGAAGGGAGCCTCTGGGTTATGAACCTGTCCCTCCAGCAAGTTCTATTTATTTCTGTGCTGAGGTTCAAGTCCCTCGAGCATGTGGCTCTAAGGGATTTAGATTTACTGAGGTGGAGCATGTCCATTAATTCTGGATTTGACATAGCTTTGTATGTCAGGCATAGATCGCCTCGAAGTAGGCGGTATGCAACTGAGTAGAGCTGGAGTTTTTAACCGAGCAGCATATGGCATCTGTTTGAGACCCTTGATCCTCTTGGTGAGATACTTTTGGGGTCTTTCTAATTGCTGCAGGTGTCGAGTAAGGTACATCCCAAAAGGGGCATTGTATTCTATGATGGGCCTGATGAGGGATGAATAAAGGGGCACGATTACCTCTCTTGATCTAGATGTGAAACCCTTCGTGATGAGGTGGGCTATGTAGAAGGTCTTTCTAACCACTTTGGCAATGTGGTTTTCAAAGGAGAGATTGCTATTAACTTGGGTCCCCAGGTCCCTAATAACTTTCTCTGTACTTAATGGGTTTCCGCCTATGTGGTAATTTGTGGGCACATTGTTTTTGCCAAAGGGTATGACTATAGATTTTTTGGCATTTAGCTTTAAACCATGGTGCTGGCACCAGTTATCTGTCTCTGTGAGACCGTTTTGAAGGATGTTTGTGTCAGCTGTAGAGTTGATTATGGCGCCCAGTTTGCAGTCGTCTGCGAACTTGGTGATCCATAGTCCTCCCACGTTTGCCTGTACCTCGGAAAAGTATATACTGAACAAGAGTGGTCCCAGGACAGAACCCTGTGGGACGCCACTTGTGACCGGTTTCGAGTCTGACATGGCTCCAGCAACTCTCACTCTGTGGGTTTTGTCTTTGAGCCAGTTTGCGACCCATCTTGTGACATAGGGGTTTATATTTAAGCTGGATAGCTTATCTATGATGCCCGAGTGGGGTATTGTGTCAAATGCCTTTGCAAGGTCCAGATAGGCTGTGTGGACTACCTTCCCTTCATCTATGGCTTTGGTGACTGTTTCAAAGAAGTCAGCCAGGTTCAAAAGGCAGGATCTGCCCTTGACAAAGCCGAACTGGGTAGGATCTAGTGTCTGTAGGTCCCCAATGTCTTTGTTTATGAGCTCCATGATGATCCTCTCCATAGCCTTGCAGACTAAGCTAGTCAGGCTTATGGGGCGATAGTTTCCAGGGTCCGTAGAGGCTCCACCTTTGTGGAGTGGGACCACTGTTGCTGTACGCCATTCTGTGGGCACATATCCTGTAGTGAGGCTGAGATTGTGTAGCTGTTTTATTTGCGGGATTAGTTCCTCTTGTAGTTCATGTAGGGCACAACCTGGGACGCCATCTGGTCCCATGGAAGCAGTGTTTTTTGCTTTGGAGAGGGCAGCCTTCACCTGAGCATCTGAGATGATTGGGAGGCAGCCCTCTGCCGGGATAGATACTTGCTCTTTTGGGGGGGAGGGGGTGGAGAAGTTTGCACTGAACCTGTCTGCCAGGATATTGGCGATGTCTGTGGGTTCAGTGTATTTTTTGTCATTTAGAATCAACTCAGAACAAGTCTGGGAGTTGCATCCCAGGTTTCTAACATAACTGAAAAAAGCCTTATGATTGTCTTTGGTGTCCTGTGCAATTTTTCTCTCGAAGCTGGCCTTGGAGGATTTTATGAGGGATCGTAATTTTTTGCTAGTACTGATCAGAGATGCCTTCCCTATTGGGGATTTTGCTCTATCATGTAGTAGCTTCCTCCTTCTGTTGTACAGTTTATTTATGGCAGGGGTCCACCAGACTGGACGCCTGCCTTTGGATGATTGGGTCTTGGTTTTGAATGGGATAGCATGATCCATGCATTTCTGGAGATGTCCGTAGAATGCATTTATATAGGATTCTGCAGTTTGGGCTGTAGTTTCCACTGGCCCTGGGGCCTTGAAGGATTCCACTTCGGTTTTGAGAAGTTTTTCACTGTGGTTTTCTGGGCTGGGGTTGGGGTCGGGATGTGGACATCCAGTGAAATTAATTTATGGTCTGATCTTACCAATGAGGGATATACTTCTGGTGTGGAGCATAGAGTCCCTATGTTGGTAATGATCAGGTCTAGTATGTTGTCCCCTCTTGTGGGAGTGGTGACTAGTTGTTCCATAGCATTTGAGTTTATAATTTCCAGGAATCTTTGGGCTAAGGTGCTGGGGCTTGAATAGTGCTCCCAGTCAATGTTTGGGTAGTTGAAGTCGCCCAATATAATGGTGTTCGGAGAGATCTTCATGTTCTCCAATGTTTTTAGGAAAGCCGAATGGGATTCCTGACTTTGAGAGGGTGGTCTGTAGGATGCTATAAACTGAAAAGCAGTCTTGCCCACTGTTAGTTGCACATGGATGGTCTCCGATACTTCGTGCAATGCCACTAACCTGGAGGTGTGGATATCCTTGATAAATATGGAAACTCCCCCTCCTTTTGTAGTTCGGTCCGGGTTTTGGGGCCGAAAAGCATGATACGAGGTATAGCCTGGTAGTGCTGGGGTGCTCTCTGGAGCCTTGAACCAGGTTTCTGTCACTGCACAGATATCGATGTTCTCCATACTGAGGAGAGCTTCGAGTGCATGCATCTTGAGGTTAAGACTTCTGGCATTTAGCAGCATTACCCTTAGTTTCTTGTTCCTTGTGCTGTCTATGGGGGTGGGTTTGAATTTTGAGCCTTGCCTAAAAAAGGCACTATGGGGGTGGCAAGAGCCTTTGCCATTATCCGAAAGCCCAGTGGTGACAGGTGCAAGCCGTCCCTAGCGAAGCAACGTGGCTTGTCGAGCATGTCATCCCAGGCTGGCAGACACTGGATCCCCTTTGAATGACACCAAAATTTTAGCCAATTGTTAAAATCGATCATTTTGTCTTTGTACTGTGGCATCATTCTAGGTGAGGGTAAGATGCTGCTCAAGGTCAGGGTCATACCAGCCTGGGCTACATGATCAGAGAGCTCCTCTGTGTCTCTTTTCATGTAGTCCAGGGAGGTACGTCTCAGGTCATTCACACCAGCATGTACAATGACTGAGTCATATTTGTATTTGCTTTGGAGTGACCTGAGTGCTTGCGTTATGTGTCGGATCCTAGCACCCGACAGGCAGCTCACCGTGACCTTCTCTTTATTCAGTCTGGTGAGCGCGACGTCAATGTGTCTGACAATAGAGTCACCTATAACAAGAGTATCAGGTGTGTTATTCGGCCTTAAGGGCTGGATGCACTTCATAGGCATCACTCTTCCTTTGTGACAACTGTGGTGTCGGGGGACTGCCTCAGCCTCAGGATTCTAGATTGTCAGGGTGATCTTGTCTTCAGGGTTGACTTTTTCTATCTCAGCTTAATATCAGGGTTACCCCATTGGTTCTGGGTTTAGAATTGATGCTGGCTCTTGCCTTGAATTATAGGGTTGTTGCAGGTCTCAATGTCATCTAGGTAGGGGTCCTTGAATCAGACTATGCAAGCTGCAATTTATTTCAGTGACCCTCCTGGGTCCCACAGGTCCTGGACCTGCCTTGCCATCCCTCTCCTTGGAAAAAGGAACTGGAAGATCTCCACAAGATTACTTTCACATGTCAGTTGCACAGTCTTCCTCCTCCAAGGACTGTCCCCATCAATGTCATTGTAGATGAGCTATGTGTAGTGTTCTCCAACCCTGATAATGATGAGGATCCAGAGACTGATCCATGTACCTTACTCCCGATGACCCCATATTCATATAAATATTAGTACTTATCAGGATTTAGGCAAACTGGTCAGAATACACCTGCTGTCATTCTGAACACTGTTTTGCAGAAATCTTTGACACCTGCATCAACATTTTGCTTGGCTCTGCCTAGGGGCAAACTGATGAAATTGGTACTGGACAATTTATTCAAAACTTCTGACATGGTGGCTGCAGTCCCCAGAAGGCCGTATAAAATATTGCTTCTGCCCACAGTTAGTCCCAGCTGGTTGCAAAACCCACTAATGGACTGCTACCTTAAAGACTTCATCTCAGCCTAAAACTAAGAATGTGCACCATCCAGACAGAGAGTCATGATCTTTGGACAGAATGGTGAAGTAGGTGTTTGCACCCTCCATATTTGCCTTCAGGTTACTTGGCTACCAGATTCGCTTATAAAAATTCCAGATGGACTGGATTTGATGTAGGAAATAGGTACCAGCTATGGGGGCCAAGAAGAAATTTAATTTTCATCTGGTAACTTCAGCTTCAGTGATCAGCCAATCCATTCATCATACACTGCTACTTACTACTGATGGAGCTGCTTAGCTAGCCGGTTCTGACCTTACTGTTCGGTGACATGTCTGACTACGTGTATCAGAAATTCCTGTGAACACTAAGCTCCATTTCATGAATGCCCCTGTCATAGTCTTTTGCTGTTTGGTGAGTCAGTTGGGGATGACCTTGAGGAAGCAAGAAAGCATGGCATTCGTTTCTGGGTTCCTCAACACCCAATTTCAGGACTGGAACACAGTTTCTACCAGCTTCACTGCCAGCACCTGTAGCGAGACATTTTCAGAAGACACAGTGGATGTGTCACACATGATGAGGCAGTTTCCAGAATGGCTATAGTCCCTGGGGGACATGGTAGTTCTCAACAAGGAAGTCCAGGATCATATGGTCCTCTTTCACAAGACCAGTTCTCCATACCCCTAGGGTTTGCCAGACTGCTCCTGTCAAGGCAGGGGAAGATACATATGTTACGTAAGGTCCTTTTTAGTGCCCAGAAAGAATCAGGCCCTCAGACCCATTCTCAGTTTAAGTTACCTAAATCTCCAAATTGTCTAAGTGCTGTTTCAGATGGTCATGGTACAGCCCATCCTTACTTGTCTCTATTTAAGGGACTGAATGTGCCGGCAGAATCTCTGTGATACCTACCTTCACATCAGAATGGCCAAGGCATTCAGAAGGTTCCCTTGCTTCCGTTTTGAAACAAATTATTACCAGTCCACAGTATTACTCTTTGATCTCACCACAAACCCAAACACCACAACCCCAAAGTTTTCTATAAGTGTATAGTCATAGTTGCTTCATCACTTTGATTCCGGGGCTCCAGGGTTTTTCTGTTCCTATATGACTGGCTTCTGCCACCCCCATCATTTAAGCCTAGGTACCCTGCAGGGATTCGCCTCTAAGGTTGTTTCTTTTCTTGAGCATGATTGCCATTCTTGGAAAGATATCAGTCCATGCCAGTTCAATCTGTAACTTTTATAATATGTATTCTGGGCACCCTTTCATGTATGTAGTCTTTCTGCCTGTATTGTCCAGACAATACCTTTCCACACAGGAACCAGTGCTTGGCTATTCCTATAAACATTTCTGTTCCAACATCACTTTGCCTATATGCAGTAAGTATAAAAGCTTTAGAGTGTATACCTTCAGCAGCGTTTACGGTACTTGATGCAGAATTTTTCATGAGCGTTCTATAGCGATCATCTAAATGTTTTGTGGACCCAGTGTAGTGTTCTAAAATCAGCCATAGAACTCAACAGAGATTTTTAAAGGCCTTGCTTATTTTATCCCTGTATCATTCATCTGTTACAGATTAAGGATTTCTAAACTGGCTATCATTCTGATTTCTAAAGGCAACTAATTCCATCTCATTCCTGCTCTAAGATGGAAATAGTTATATTCCAAGCTGGTTCACATAATCTTGGTAGTCAACACACACTGCCTTACTGGCGTATGGGTACTAGTGCCCTGTTAGCCTCCCTCTGGCAGTCTGTCAAAGCTCAGAACCCCTCCCACTGTCCATCTGTAAGGGTGATGGACCATTCACCTAGCAGGACCAGGACAGCCCTTCACACTCAGAAAGGACCCTTTCAGTTTTCTTGTGCCACAGTCAGAGAAGGATTTTTTGGGGCATTGCCTCTCTCTTTCTGTCTGGGTGATATCAGCAAAAGAGCTGAGATAAGAAACTTCTCTTCTTTTGGGGTTTATTTCCTCCCTCTGCCTTTTTATTGGTGCTAGAATAGAATATATTATACTGATCTGCTTATTTTTTTCTTGTGAAAATTTTGATTTATTCTTTAGTGTGATTTATCTTACAGTACAAGTCTTGCACTGTATATTTTAAGCTCTTTCTCAGTTTCTGTGTTTTTTAAATTCTTTTAAAGTGTTTTTATGGCTATTTCTGAATGCTGAACTGAGTTTCAGCACCAAGGTCATTTTAGTGCAGTTTCTGTCATTGGTAGAACAGTGAGTAATTTGCAGCTGTTGTTTCCACTGATTAAAAGCTTCTTTTGAAAGTTTTGACAGGAAACTTACTGATCCAGTGTTGTCTATTTTCATCAGCTTCATCTAGGGTTGCCACCTTTTCAAATGGCCAAAGTGGGACATTTTTGGTACAAACATCAGATTTTACAGGCCAACACATACCCACGGTCAGTACAAAGGATAGAACTTAACTTTTTTGCCTAAATAAAAGCTTATTCTTGTAGCATTTTAGATGCTTATTCTGTTTCTTATAACATTTAGATATTTTAGATACAGAATAACTGTTTTATGCAACTATTACATAAAATATAGGAAATAATTTTGTCCTGAAATCTCAGGACATTTGCCATTTTTACAATTTTTTTGTCAGGACACAACTGCCCAAAGAGGGACTGTCCCTCGCAAAGTGGGACAGGTGGTAACCCTGGCTTCATCTGTGGGTTGTCAGATCCGATGGGCTCTGACCTCAGCACTAATTGTTAAGACTTTGCTCTAGAGTTCCGACTCCTCCCCTATCCATAATCATCTGTCCTCCATCTCAATACCTCCTATCTCATTTGCTATAGAAAATTTTGGACGTTGTCTATGAAGGCTCTGTTATGTGTTTGGCTTATCAAACATATGCATCCTTTCCTTCTTCTTCCATATAGAGTTGAAGCATTTTCTCTAGAGTAGAAATAGTGATTCTGTAGTTAAATAGAGTTTTCAAATTTAGTAATAGATCGGTTAGGTTTGCTACGTTTTGTAAAACTCTACAGCATTTTTAGACTCTCTTTACAGGTAGCTAGGGTGTTGTTTTGTAGTTGTTAATATGGTGTCTTTTTTACTGAAATTGTTTTGTATTGTTACTGTGTTTGGATGCAGTGTCCAGTATGTCCAAGACTCAAGGCTTCAAAAAATGTTCAAAGTGCAGCCGTAAGCTTCCACCACAAGAATCGCACCAGAAATGTGTTTACTGCCTTTGGACAGAGCATTTTGAGACCCCTTTGTGAGGCTTGTGCTTCATTCAGCACTAGGGCTGTTCAGCAGTGAACTGAAAAGTTTATAATCAAGGGACTTGCCTGCCAAGCCAGCTACGTTCACTTCAACTTCTCCAGCAAGTAAGGAAAAGAAGGGTATTGAACAATTTAAGACTAAAGCAAAGGGATAATCCAAGGATATCGATACTGATAAACCAGAAAAATCAAGGAAAAGAATACTGGATCTGACTCCTGCTCCAAAATTGGATCCAAAGATTCCTCGGCAATCAGATCTGTCAGCCTCTTGGATCCATTTGCCCCTGGTTCTCAGTGGAAACTTTGAGTCCTAGGTTACACTCACCAATATTACAAGACAGGAGACCTTTTAGACCTTCTTCATTGCCTCGTCCACCTCCTTTAGAGGAGTCTGTCAGAACAGGATGTTGACAGGGTGATGAGGAGATTTCTGAGAGTTCAGATTTAGCTCAGAGTTTTCTTGGTACCATCACCCTTGGACATACCAAGTATGTTATCAAATACCCCTCCATTACAAATTTGGATCAGGTTGCTTCAGTGCCGATATGTCCCGAAGTAACTGGGTTGGGACCAATAGCATTCTGTACTTCATTCCCAACTGTATATCTTCCTCTGTCGGCCCCAGTGCACTTGGAGCCAGCAGACTGCTGAGGCGGAGTCTTTGGTGCCACAAAATAGTAGGAGGTATCAACACCGAAGTACTTGGAACTTCAGTGATTGATAGCTTGGCATTGAGATCTGCTTTGGAGTCAAAACTTTTCATTTCTTAGGTATCCCTTCCAAATCTAAAGCAAAGGAGTTCCTCCGAACCGATAATGTCATTGGCTTTTGAGGCCTTTCAGAGAGTCCTTTCGACTCCAAGGGATAAGCTAAATTTACCCCGACTGGCACCATCTGAGCTCTGTAACCGAAACTGGCTCTCTCCATCGTTACTCTGTTAGGGACAGCCAAAACCAAGATCCCAGGATGCTTATGAAGGAGAAGGATCCCCTAGATCTCCACCTGAAATGTCACCTTCAGTGAAATTATGGAATTGATGAAACAGGAGGGGGATGGTCCACCGTCGATCCTTCTCCAGAAGAGTCTGTTTTCGTGGTGGTCTGCATTTCTGACCTATCAACATTTTGGGTGGTACCCCCATTTACCCCTTAGTGGACCTGATGGCACAATGAGCATGGAAAGACCCAGATGTGGTGGGAAGCCATACCTAAAAAAAAAAAAAAAAAAAAATTATACACTTGTATTGTCAGGCTCTGGATTGCATTGCATAAGTGGAAATTCCTTAAGATTCCAAGAGCAGGATAAGTTATTTCTTACACTTATTTTACTGAACTGCACTTCTGAAATGCTTATAATTGTGCTATACAGTTGATCTACTACATTTTGCACTGTTATAAAGCTTTTTTTATTGTTTAACTGCATTTATGTACTGTTTTAAGATTACTTAACTGTAAACTGCTTTTTCATACTGAGAGTTGTATTTTCTGTTTGTGAGTGCTCTATCCGAGCTTTTCTGTGCATTTTTGTCTGTTTACAGTTAAACGCATTCTCGAGTCTGTTCCTTGATCTGTTTAAAACTTTCATTTAGTGGTTACAGCTAGGAACTGTAATAGTGTGCATTACTATATTTGCATTTTTTATTTAAATTACTAAATTGTAAACTGCTTTTTCATACTGAGGCTTGTATTTTCTCTTTGTGGGTGTTCTTTCTATGCTTTTAAAGTGAGGTTTCTGTGTTCTGCTCAGGTGGCATAATCTTGATAAAGGCCTGTTTTCTAGGCTGGTAGTTTTGTTTGAGTTTCCTGTGTTTCTGGCAGCCATTTTCTGCTGATTGTCTTCAATATTATTGAGAGTAACAAAGCCTCCTGACCTTCTGTAGCACGAGTGATTGGGTAATAGCAGGGGCCGAGTAGTAATCTTAATCTGATCTTCCAACTCTTCCAGTCTTACTGCTATATAAACCCTGTGTCTTATAAAGGTTCTGCTTGTATTGCCAGGCTCTGGATTGCATTGCATAAGTGGAAATTCCTTAAGATTCCAAGAGCAGGATAAGTTATTTATTACACTTATTTCACTGAACTGCACTTCTGAAACGTTTATAATTGTGCTATACAGTTGATCTACTACATTTTGCACTGTTATAAAGCTTTTTTTATTGTTTCACTGCATTTATGTACTGTTTTATACCGTTTTAACATTACTCAACTGTAAACTGCTTTTTCATACTGAGAGTTGTATTTTCTGTTTGTGAGTGCTCTATCCAAGCTTTTCTGTGCATTTTTGTCTGTTTACAGTTAAAAGCATTCTCGAGTCTGTTCCTTGATCTGTTTAAAACTTTCATTTAGTGGCTACAGCTAGGAACTGTAATTTTTCCCATTCACCCTCCCTAGTGTTGTGTGTTCTTATACTTGGTGGCTTTGCAGTTGCCCGCCCATACTGTATATTTGATCTGTGGCAATCCTCCCAGTCTAGTGTCATTAGTTCACTCAATCTAATAGAGAACATTTGTGAAGGCCAACCCACTCAGATTCTTAACGTTGAATTAACTTCTGTTCCAACTTTCTTCATTTCCACTTTACTGGGAAAAAAATTCTAAGCTTGCTTCCCCCCTTTCCTGTGGCAGGTCAGATACGGATTTGCTGTGTCCAGGACTGTTTGTGAGCTCCTACGCCCCCCCCCCCCCTCACTTAACTGGGGTTAAACTATTCCTGGCGCCATAAAGTCTGTCCTTCAAAATTTCCCTTGCAACTAGCCAGCTTTTTAGTTTTAACACTCATCTGTTTCTTTGATCTAAGCACTTGTTCAGAACTCATTGTAAGCACTAAGTAAGTTACAAATTACTACAGCACTCAACTTTCCTCACTTGTCTAGAGGAAAATAGTTTTTAGTACTTAATAAATAAGCACCTATTCAGGCATGTCTAAAGGTCAGCTCCCAGTGTTTTCTCCTGTCTTCCTGATGAATCTGAGCATCTTGGGAAAATGCAGCAATTGCCTCATTTACACAGACAGCCCTCTCCTCCTACCACCCAACACTACAACATGTGAGAGATGCACTTATATAGCCAAACTGGAAGCTAAGCTGTCTTCACCAAAGACTGGTCTAGACAGTCAAGAGGAGAAGGTAAACACTTGCACTGCACCACACTCATCACATAGTCCCTCAAAACCTACACCACCAAAACACACACACAAGCACAAAACACACACCTACGTTCGCGGAGGCTCTCAGTACAAATCTGCCCAAACAACAGAGACCTCCAAAGCAGAAATGCAAGCAACCTCCACCCCCCAACACAACCCAAATGACACATAGCCCACATACTCAGTGTGCCACTCAACTACAGCCCATAAGACATAATGTACCCAACACTCTAGTCATAGGTGACGCTATAGTCAGGCACACTGATGTTCCACTCACCAGGCTAAACAAGGAAAAGGTTACTGTCAGCTGCCTGTCAGGTGCCAGGATCCGCCACATAACGCACGCACTCAGGTCACTCCACAACTAGTACAAATATGACTCTGTCATTGTCCATGTTGATGTGAATGACCTGCGACGTACCTCCCTGGACTACATGAAAAGAGACATGGAGAAGCTCTTTGATCTTGAAGCCCAGGCCGGTATGAAGCTAGCCCTGAGTAGCATCCTGCCATCACCCAGAATGACACCACAGTACAAGGACAAAATGATTGACTTTAACAATTGGCTAAGCTTCTGGTGTCATTCTAAGAGAATCCAGTATCTGTCTGCCTGGGATGACATGATCGACAGACCACGCTGCTTTGCCAGAGATGGCCTGCACCTGTCGCCCTTGGGATTCCGGATACTGGCAAAGGCTCTTGCCACCCCTATAGTGCCTTTTTTAGGCAAGATTCAAATGACAAATTCACCACCGTAACAGGTATAAGCAAACAAAATCTGAGGGTAATGCTACTCAATGCTAGAAGTCTAAACCTCAAAATGCACTCCTTAAAATGGAGAACATTGACATCTGTGCAGTGACAGAGACCTGGTTCAAAGCTCCAGAGAGCACCCCTGCATTACCAGGCTATAATTCATACCACACCTTTCGGCCACCAAACCCGGACCAAAACACTAAAGGTGGAGGTGTGTCCATATTCATTAAGGATATCCACACCTCCAAGCTAGTTGCGCAGCATAATGCATCCGAGATTATCCAAGTTCACCTAACTCTGGGCAAAACCGCAATCCAGATTGTAGCTTGCTACAGACCCCCCACCATGTCCCAGGATTCCCACTCCTCTTTTCTTGATACACTGGAAAATATTAAGGTACAATCCAGCACTCTAATAATGGGTGATTTCAACTACCCTACCATTAACTGGGAAAACTAGTCATGTACCAACTCTCTTGCTCAACGTTTTCTGGAAATCATCAATTCCAATGCCTTGGATCAACTTATCCACACCCCCACCAGGGGCAGTAATATCCTAGGCCTGGTCATCACCAACTTGGGTGACCGGTGTTCCACACCAGAGGTCAGCTCCTCGTTGGTCAGATCCGACCACAAGCTAATCACCCTAGACATCCACATCCCGCTCCCACCCCCCATTAGGAAAACAACCGTAAAAAATTTCTCCAACGCCAACGTCATGCTTCTTAAGACAGAAGTGGCAAACTTCACGACACCCATGCAGATGGGCAATAGAGGTATGACTACTGAATCCTACACAAATGCACTTTATAAGCACTTAGAGTGCATGGAGCATGCTATCCCTAACAGACCCAAGATGCTATCCTCCAAAAAAAGGAAGCCAATCTGGTGGTCTTCTGCCATAAACAAACTCTGTAACAGAAGAAAGAAACTGTTGAAAAAAGAGTAGAATCCCACAATTGGAGGAACTCCCAGGTCAGCTTCAGTAAGAAGCTGAGATCCCTCATAAAATCCTCCAAAGCTAGTTATGAAAACAAAATTGCCACTGATTCTAAAGACAACCACAAAGCATTCTATAGCTATGTCAAAAATCACAATGGCAACACTCCGATCTCCTCTGAGTTACAGCACAATGACACTAAATATACAGAACCAACTGATATTGCCAACATCCTGGCAGATAGTTTCAGTGCTAACTTTACCCCCCTCTCACCCCCTGAAGGGCCCATCTTTATACTGGAAGAATGCAAAGTTCCGCTAATCACGGCTGCACAGGTAAAAACCTCACTCTCCAAAGCCAAGAACACACCATCCATGGGACCTGACGACATCCCAGACTGCCTTCTACATGAACTACAGAATGAACTGGCACCCCACCTAAGTACCATGTTCAATCATAGCCTCACCTCAGGCTTTGTGCCCATTGAATGGTGCACCGTTAGTTATCCCACTCCGCAAAGGGGGGGTGGGCCACAACAGACCCCAGGAACTACCGCCTCATTAGCCTGACAAGCCTCGTCTGCAAGGCCATGGAACTTATCATGGAACTCATAAACAGACATTGGAGATCTCCAAACACTGGACACCACACAGTTTGGGTTTGTAAAAGGCAGATCATGTCTCCTAAACCTGATAGACTTCTTTGAAGTAGTCACCAAGCCATAGATGAGGGTAAGGTGGTTCACACAGCCTATCTAGAGCTCGCCAAGGCATTTGACACCATCCCCCACTCTAGAATTATAGATAAACTGACTAAACTAGGTATAAATCCCTATGTCACAAGATGGGTTGCCAAGTGGCTTACTGACAGAACCCACACTGTGAAAGTAGCAGACTCCAAATCAGACTTCAGACCAGTGACAAGTGGAGTACCGCAGGGTTCAGTCCTGGGTCCTCTCCTGTTTGGTATCTACATCTCTGAAGTGCAGGCTAACTAAATTTGCAGATGACTGCAAACTAGGAGCCATAATCGAAACTCCTAATGATGTGGACATCCTACAAAAGGGCCTCACTGAGACAGATGCCTGGTGTCAAAGACATGGTCTCAAGCTCAATGCCAAAAAGTGCATGGTCATCCCCTTTGGTGAAAACTCTGTACCCATGAGCTACCACATAGGCGGTAGTCTACTTAACACCAAAAGTGTGATAAGAGACCTTGGGACACGGGTAGATAGTAGTCTCTCCTTTGATAATCACATTGCCACAGTGCTCAGGAAATCCTTCTATGTGGCACACCTCATCACAAAAGGTTTCTCATCCAGAAAAAAAAAGGTCATTGCTCCCCTCTTCTCATCACTCATTAGACCCATTATAGAGTACAACCCCCCTTTTGGTATGTACCTCACAAGACATCTACAACAACTGGAAAGGCCACAAAAATACCTCACAAAGAGGATTACTGGCCTCAGATGCCTTACGCAGACTGTCTCAAAAAACTCCAGCTTTACTCCATTGCATATCGCCTACTCAGAGGCGATCTCTGCCTAACATACAAAGCTATGTCAAACCTAGAGCTGTTGGACATGCTCCACTTAAAGAAATCCCAATCCCTCCGTGCTACATGCTCTAGGGACCTAAACCTTGTCATCACAATAAACAGAACATGCTGAAGGGATAGATTCCTGTCCCAGAGACTTCCCATACTCTGGAACAGACTACCTGTGTCAAACAGAGCTCCTCATTAGCACTCTTCAAGAAAATTCTTGATTGGATGGGTAATAGGAAATTCACCCCGGGGATCAGTTCTGTGGTTCTGCTTGACAGGGGCATAGGAAAATAATTTTCTTGGGTGGCGAAAGCCAGGGTACCTTTTTGGCTAGGCTTGTATAGGCCCTAGGGCCAATAGCCTAGTATCTACCTATGAACCTATAAAATTTTGTCTGCACCTTCTGATAGAAAACACTGGAGAAAGTGACCACCTGTAGATGCAATAATGGTAGCTGCAGCAACCAAAAAAGAACTCTCAGAAGAGCACCTCAGTCCTCCCCCCAAGAGAGTCTATTGGATCATTTGGGGAAATGTAGCTACGCTTTGGCATCCTTTGTTCTGTGGGCGCTGAACTACCCGGCTCACGTCACTTGATTCCAGAGGGATTTAACCAAGGAGATTTCCAAATCCTTTGAAGGGGTCCTGCCAACAGATATCCAGAAAAGGATGGGATCTCAGCTATTGACCCTACAGTCATCATCTAATGTGTCTGTGTGACTGATTTCCAATGCAACCGATGTTACAGTGAGAGCAGCAGGTACAGCATTACAGCAGGCATGGTTTGATGCGTGTTTGTGACTTCGTAGAAAGTTTCACGATATCCTTCGATGCCCCTTTTGATGGGGCCACTTTATTCCAACCAAAGGTGAAAGCGACTTTAACTAGGAGTCAGCAAGCTGTTAAGGCCCCCTTTGCTATCAGCATCCGATTCTCCACTCATCAGAGATCCTTCTTCAGGAATCATAGGTGTGGGAAGAAGATGTGGTTTAAGAAATCATAATGATCTTACCATTACCCTTCTAGTGATAGGCCTCTCCATGGCAGAGGGAGAGGAAATCAAAACAGGCAACATCCTAGGGGCAGAAATGGACTGCAGACTAAAGGTTTCAGAGACCCCTTCTATGAGAAACCCTTCTATCACCCCTGAGAGGTTGTTAGACTGCCACTCTCTGGAGGCAGTCAGGGGATGGGGTGCTTGTCTTTGCACCCCATCACCTGGCAAAACATAACAGATTCCTCTGTTCTAGACATTATCTGTCCTTATTAATAGAACTATTTCTGAAGGTAAAATTCCTACTATCTGGAAAGTATCCCATATCATCCCTCTTCATAAAGGTGGATCCTCTACTGAGCTCTCTTTCGACCTATTGCCTTACTCTCCCCATTATCTAAAATAATGGAAAAATGTATTCACAAACAACTACTTAACCACCTACTACAAAATAACCTACTAGCAAACTGCCAACATGGCTTTAGACCATTCCACAGTACTATGACTGCCCTTCTATCCTTCACTGACTATAAATAAAAATCGGAACAATAACTCCTTCTCCTCTGCACTATTTATTGACTTGTCAAAAGCCTTTGACATGGTCAACCATAACTTACTTCTAAACAAACTAAATTCCTATTCTCTTAATCCACAAGCATTACAGTGGTTTAGGAGTTACCTTCAAAATAGACAACAAGCAGTACTTTGGAATAACAATCTATCATCATTACTTCCCGTAAATATTGGAGTCCCACAAGGCTCTATCTTAGGTCCCCTTCTTTTTTCTTTATTTATCAATGACCTGCACTTGAACACACCCCAAGTCACCTGCATTCAATATGCAGATGACTCAACCTTAATCTGTACTGCTAAAAATCTAGCCTCCCTCCAGTCACTTACCCAAACTGTTTTTCAAAATGTTGAAAACTGGTTTATGCAACACTGCCTCCTCCTTAATCTCAAAAAAACAAAAAAAAAGCAAAACTGCTACTTTTTACTCCAACTAATAAATCACCCAATCCATTCTTTACCATTACCTCTAACAATGCCACCAACATAATCCCAGATACTACCACCCAGCTACTAGGAGTTACAATTGACAATCGGCTTAACTATGATGACCATATTAACTCCAAAATAAAGTCTGTTAACAAAAAACTAGGTACTCTCTATAGAATTAAACCATTCCTTACCCCTTCAGCCAGGAAAACTATTGCCCAAACCCACCTCATTTTACCCTCTTCTACGCCTCTGCCATATATACTAACTTATCAAAAGACAACCTCTCCAAACTTTCTCACTTTTATAATAACATAGCTAGATTCATCACATGCTCTCCCATTAAAACTCACCACTGCCTTAACCCCAGACAACTAGGATGGCTAGAAATACAGAACCATATACTCCGTAAACAGTTACTTATTACTCATAAGATCCTGCACTACCCCAATAATACCCCTATCCTCACTGATCTGATTTCACCATATAAAAATCTAGCTACACTACATTCTGCCAATAAACATCTGGTATCCCCAATCAAATCTAACAACAAAGCTGGTGACTCTTTTCTCTAATACTACAGGTAAAAACTGGAGTCTGTTCCCTACTGAACTATCTACCCTAGCCTCTACTTCTCTATTCAAAAAACGTATCAAAGAACATCTTAAAACCCAGTGGCTCTGTCCTTGTGCTAACGCAGACTGAAATCCTCAGCCCCTCCTGCTCAAATCCCTTTCCCGTCACACTAACCTAAGCCTCCAAACCTACTTTTTTCCTCTTTATTTATATTAAAAGTAAAATTACAATGATCTTACTCTGTTTTGTGTTTTGAACAAGTGTTTTTCATTTTATGTTTAGTTAACCTTTAGTACAATGGCTATAGTCCATAATTATATTACTATATTTTTCATTTAACCAATGCTACCTCTGTACTGTATTTTTTATATACATGTCCTTTTATATATTAACTTTGTTACTGTTCATGTTTGGAGCTTTTCTCCCCGGGCCTCTACTGAAAATGGACGTATATCCAATTAGACTAGCCCGGTCAACAAATGTAAAATAAAATTATTTCCAGGGTCAGTGTAATTCCGTTTTCTCTTCTCCCAAAACAAAGGAGTCAATTTCCCAATGTTCCACCCAGTCAGCAGGAAGTAGCAGTAGCAGAAATTTCAAAGCTACTAGAAAAAAGTCATCCAACAGGTTCCCAAAGACCAACAAAGATCCAAAGTCTACTCAAGGTTCTTTTTGTTTCCAAAGAAGACCGGGAACCTCTGTCACATTTTGGACCCGAGCTATCTAAACCAGTTTGTGAGAAGACAAAATTCTGTATGGTTAGAGTTCAATCCATTTTGCCTCTTTTGTAGAAGGACACTTGGATGTGCTCAGTAGATCTCAAGAATGCAAGCTGTCACATAAAGATAGAGAGATGTTCTTGGTGATTCTTCCATTTTTGGTTGGGAGCGAATAGTTATCAGTTCAAAGCAATGCCTTTCAGTCTCATCACAGCCCCCAGGGTGTTCACTAAGATGACGACAGTAGTAGCAGCACAATTCCATCTCCTGGGGATCCACGTCTTCCCATATCTAGATGATTAGCTCAAAGTGGCTACCTCAAGTCTAATGTTGTGTCAACACAGAAACCTCTTGCTCCAATTACTTCTGAAGCTTGGCATCACCATCAGTTGGGAAAAGTCAACTCACCCCTACTGAAGTACTAGAATTCATCTGATGCAACCTAAATACAGTCTGTGAAACAGACAGCCTTCCCCCTCGCAGACTGCTTATCATCTGGATGACAGTGTCAGCTGTACTGAGACATCTATCTCCCCTAGCAAGATTAATACTGAAGATGCTAGGCTTAATCGCATCCACTATACTACTGATGCCCTTAGCAAGATTCCACTTGAGAGTTCTTTAATGGAAACTGGCCATACAGTGGTTTCAGACTAATCACAGTCTCCATGGAAAGATAAGAATCACTCCAGTTTGCAGAAACCATGTATCATGGTGGATAACATCCCCTTCCCTAATGGAAGGTCTCCCCTTTGTGAGGGACTAGTGGCTTACTGGTAAATTGCATAGGCTATGGTGTGCACTGTCCTGGGTTCAAGACCTGCAAGGGCTGTTTATTGCCCTCTTCAAAAGGAACCTTGACGACTGGATGGGTGAAAGGAAATTCACCCCCGGGATCATGTCATTCGCCCTGCTAGACAGGGGTACAGGGAAGTAAATAGTGTGGGAAGAAATAGCCAGGGAATTGTTATGGCTAGGCTTGTATAGGCCCTAGGGTGGATAGCGTAGTACCAACCTATGAACCTACGACCCCACCCCGCAGTGGTGGTGACCGCAGACACTTCCATCTTGGGGTGGGGGTTGTGGCATTTCAAAGGAAAAAACATCCAAGGCTCCTGATCGCAAACAGAGGCAAAACTTCACATCAACATTCTGGAGATGAGAGCAGTCCTCCTAGCATTGCAGGCCGTTCAGGATACTCTCCCCAGAGGTGTGATAGCCATTCAGACATACAACATATCAGTAGCATGGTACTTAAAAAAGCAAGGGGGAACACGCTCTTACCCATTATGTTGGGAGGCCATGAGGGTATGGTAGTGGGGGATGTCTTTACATCGCTTACTAATAACACACATCCCAGGGAATTCCAGTGTTCTAGTGAACAAACTGAGCAGATATATTCAGATGCCTCCCAAGTGATTCCTGAACTCAGTAGTAGCTGCAGAAATTTTCAGTCATTAAGAGCAGCCTTGCTGCAAGCTTTTTGCATCCTACTTCAGCAATAAATGCAGCAGCTACTTTGCTCTTATTCCTCAACAGTGACAATCAGCTAGGGACGCTTTTGTCCATCATTGGCCCCAGGGACTATTTTACTCCTTTCCTCCCCTTCCCGCAATGAACAAATTCTTACAGAAAACAGGGATATGAAAGGCCAGAGTAATCCTCATAGTCCCCTTTTGGTCATGACAAATTTGTTTTTTCTTCCTATGGCCTCTACTAGTTCATCCTCCCTGGATGCTGGACCACTTCCCAAATTTTCTGTCTCGTCCCTCTGGCTTTCCTCCTCTGGATCAGAGGTCCATGAACTTAACCGCATGGTTTCTCCAATTTTGACAACAGCTAGATATGCCAGGCTGTCCCCTGCAGTGGTTCACATTCTGATAGCTTCACAAAAACTTTCTGCTACCAACGTCTACCATAGTAAGTGGAGAAAATATTCCATTTGGGCGAATTCTAAAGGTATAGACCCATTCTCAGCTTCTTAGGTTCATGGGAGATTACTAGGCTAATGGCTTAAAGCCCTTAGAATCCTAGTTACCATAACCTGTATTTACCTGGTATGTGGCACCTAGGGAGCAAGAGGATGGCATGGATTTGTGCCTGTATCGTACAGATTGCCCCTGTCCATAAGGGATATTGACACTACCCCAGGTGTGAATTTGTACTTCCCCATCCATTGATCCAAACTACATTTGAAGAAGTTCAGGGAAGGGCTCTGCTTAATGTGAATAGAAAGCCTGTTCGAAAGAAGGGCCAGTCTCTGAGACACACATCTGTCTGTCCAGCATTTTTTGTTTGAGTCACTGATTAAATTTAGATCCCTAGATCAGGTGACCCTCATTTTGTGACTTGTGGATGTGTAGCAGCTGCATCGTCAGGGCTGGATTTGTGAGCGCCTTGCAGGCTAGGCATAGATCTCCTCTTAATAGTCAGTAGGGGGCAGAGTAAAGTGACAGGGCTTTTAGTCTATCCACACAGTTCATGTTGTTTATACCCTGTATTTTCTTTGTGAGGAACATCTGAGGTTGCTCCAGCTGCTGTAAATGCCTAGTCAAGTACATGCCAAATGATACATTGTACTCAATTATTGGTCTAATGAAGGTCAAGTACAGGGGAACTATAATTTCCCTGGATCTGGATGCCATACCTTTACTTATGAATTGTGCCACATAAATGGACTCCCTCACCACTGTGAACACATGGCAGTCAAAGCTCAAGCTACTATCTGTGTACCTAGATCTCTCACCCCTGAGTCTACTCTAAAGGGTGTGCTAGTAATGTTGTAATGTGCAAGGGTATTTGACTTATCAAAGTTTTTTGATAATGCATTTGTTTTGCATTTGGCTTTAGGCCATGGTTCTGGCACCAGTCATTTGTCGGATCTAGACGCTCCTGAAGGATGACTATATAGTTGTAGGATTCAGTGATTGCCCCCAGCTTGCGGTCATTAGCAAACTTTGTCATCCAGAAGCCTTCCACATTTGCCTTGACTTTAGAGAAGTATATTCTGAACAGGAGTGGTCCCATTACTGAGACCACACGACTAGTAACTGGCCTCTTACTGGATGTGGATTCACCCACTTCATCCACATGTGTCTTGTCAGTGAGCCAATTCTCTATCCATCTGGTGACATAAAGATTTATGCCCAATTTTATGAGTTTATTTTATAATACCTGTGTGGGGAATTATGTTATATGCCCTGGCCAGGTCAAGGTAGGTGGTATATACTGTTTTGCCCTCATCCATGGCCTTAGTGAGTTTCTTAAAGAAATCCAGCAGATTCAGTAGGCATGACCTACCTTTGACAAAAAACAAATTGGGACGGGTCTAGTGATCGGAGGTCTCCTATTTCGTTATTTATCAGGTCCATGATTATTCTTTCCATGGCTTTACATATATGACTAGTCAAATGTATAGGTCTCTAACTTCCCAAGTCAGTAGATGGTCCCCCTTTATGCAGAAGGATGACTGTTGCTGTCTTCCACTCTGTTGGGAGAAAGACATTCTGAAAGCTGTGGTTAAACAGAGATCCTAATGGACCTGATAAGTCCTGATTTAAGCTAAGAGGCAACATGATATATTGTCAGGCCCCATTGAAGCTGTGTTTTTAGCTTTATAGGGCACATTGGTATCCTGTTCTTTGGTGATAATTAGCACTGGAGTGGTGGAGGGTATTTCCTGGGGGAGAACTATGGATGATGGGGAGGTGAAATTTGAGCTGAATTTGTCAGCCAGCAGATTTGCTATGTCTTCTGGCTGAGTATAGGTAATACCATCTACAACTAATTCTGCACATTGTTGGGTGTTGTCCTTAAGATTGCAGATATTACTGAAAAATGCCTTATGGTTATCCTTAGCTTTGGAGACTATTTTTTATCTCAGAGTCTGCTTTCAGAGACTTGGCTGATTCACTTGTTTAGACTAAAGAGGGTCTTACTGCTCTGTTATGCAAATTCTTTCTTCTTGGCATAGTTTTGTTTCTTTTGTTGTACAACATATTGATACCAGGGGATTACCAAGGTGGCTTGTTTTTGCTGTTTGACCTGGGCTTATTTCAGTCTGGTACTGCTGTTTCTATGCAATTGCAGTGTATATGGTCATACAGGGCTTTTGTGTAAGCCTCTGCATAGGTTACTGTGTTTTCTGGATTTGGGGAGCTTGGAAACTAGATATGCCTTCCCTTAATAGTTACCTTAGAGAAGTTCTTAAAGTTTTTGGGGTTAGGTGGGGTGACTAGTTTTATCTTTATTTCAAGGGAAACCGCTTTGTGATCTGAACTTATCAGTGAGGATATAACACTAGGATGGGTGCAGCACTCTCCCATATTTGTTAGTAACAGAGCTAGGATTTTTGTTCCCCTAGAGGGAGTGTAGACTAGCTGCTCCAGGGTATTTGAATTTACAAAGTCAATAAAGTCTTTGGGCCTGCATGTTAGTGGTTGTGAATGCCTCCCAATTAATGGAGGGGTAGTTAAAAATCACCCACGAGTGTAGTATTGGGCCGGATAGCGAGCGATTCTAGTAACTTCAGGTATGATGTATGGGTTTTCTGGTTCATAGTGGGGGATCTGTAGCTAGCAAGAATATGCTAATAGATTTTTTCCCACAGTTAGTTGGACATGGAGTAGCTCAAGCATGTCATATTGTTTGACCAGCCTTGAGGTGTGTATATCCTTTATGTGGATAGATACGTACACCTCTGCCTTTTTCTTCTTTATGTTCAGTGGTTGTTCAGCATGTATGAAAGGCATTATAGCCGTGCACTGCTGGAATGCTTTGCGTGGCTTTGAACCATGTTTCAGTAACTGCACAGACATCAGCATTCTCCATGTGAGGAGAGTTTCCAGGGAGGGCAGTTTCTTGGTGAGCTCCTAGGAATGCGCAGCAACATCTTTAGCTTGTCCTGAGTAGCTTTTGTTATGTTGGAAGGTTTGCCTGTTTGGCAATGCTTATAAAAGGCCAATATCCAAAAGCATAGAGGTGACAGGTGAAGACCATCCTTGGCAAAGCACCTATCAAACATGTCCTCCCAGGCTGACAGTTATTGGACCCCTGTGGAATGACACCAGTAGCTAAGCCAGTTGTTAAAATTGATCATTTTCTGTTGGCATTGTGGCATCATCCTTGGAGATGGAAGAATGCTACTCAGTGGCAGGTTCATACCTGCCTGTGACACGTACTCAGAGCTCAATCATGTCTGTCTTCATATAGTCCAAGGAGGTATGTCTCAGGTCAGTCACACCCACATGGACTATGACTGATTCATACTGGTACTTAGGGGTAAGTGACCTGAGTGCTTGTGTGATCTGGTGAATCCTGGCACCCTACAGGCAACTAACTGTAACCTTCCCCTTATCCACCCTGGTAAGTGGAACATCAGTGTGTCTCACAATGGCGTTTCCTATGACTAGCACATTTGGGTTGTGGAGTGTTTTGCCTTATGGGCTTGGTAGTTGAGGTACAATGAGATATAGCTTTATGTGTTGCGATGGGAATTGTCTTGTTTGTTTACATGCAGAGTTTCTGAGGACAGCACCTGAGAGGCCTTTGAGGTTTAGGTAAGTTAAACGTGAGCACCTCCGCATATGTTGGTCTATGTGTATGGTTCTTTTTGAGTACGGTGAGTGATGTCTTTCACGAACAACCTGTTTGCTGCTTTTTGTGTCTGTATGTGAGAGTCTAGCCTCTAATGTCAATGTGTACTACATCTCTCCCATGCTGTATTTGTCTGTTCGAGAATTGAGTGGTTGTCAGTGTACATAAGGCAGTTGTTACATTGCCTCAGGATACCCATGTCCAAGCTGGATGCAGACATAGCAGGAAAATGTCCATCCATAGTTGCAGGTCCTAAAATGTACTTGAAAGGAATAGGAGTGGAAGGTGTTTGTAACCGGATGAGGGGAAGGGTGCTTACCTGGTATAATCTGCAGCTAACCTAACCAGCAATTCTGCCCAGCACCAAAATCAAATGCTGTCTGAGCAGCAATAGTCTTGGGTGCTATAATAAGGTAGCTAGCACAGTAAACTTTCACAGTATAATGAAAATAAGCAATTTTTTTCAATTGTTCACATCTGTACAGGGCACTGGCACAGCAAGCAGCTCAATGCATTTATGCCGAATTTATACCAGCACTGGAAATACAGAAAACTGTCTTGAGGCCCTCTGGTCAATACAGCGACTACACTTAGAGGCATTTGGTGTACTTCCTAACTTAGATAGCCGAGGTAAACACCTACTGCCACTAGAACAGTAATCTCAGTCCTCCTAATATAAAAACACATTAAAGGCGTGTCCGAAGTGAAATACCACCCCAAATAAACTTAAAAACACAGATACAACAGTGTCCCTGTGATTATTCAATAAAAGTAATTTCCTTTGTAGAAATGAGCCAAGACCCATTCAATTGTACAGAATTTATAAAGTCACTAAAAATCAAGATAAGCTGATTAAGAAGCCCTCCAGCCAATAATACAACTACATGGAGGAATCTCTAGTGTGTTTTCCCACCCTTTGCATACCAGGCTACCAACCATTGCCACTAGATGGAAAATTCACTGACCTCTTCATGTAGAAACACGGAAAAGTGCTTGCCAGAGTGTAAAGATACATTACTTTATCCAATAGCTAGCTGGATAATGAATTCAGATCAAACAAATCAGTGGAACATGCAATGAAAGACAAAATGCACTTTTTTTTCAAAATAACCACAAGAAAAGGCAAATAAATAATTCAAGATATAAGCAGCAGTTTAGAAATGGAAGAGCTTATAAAGCTCAAATTACAGTACGGGTGGGCAGTTTAAAATCACCAAGTTTAAAAAGCAGATCAAGGAATGGGAGAGTGGGTGGGAAAAATAACAGCGGGGAGTCACCAACAATGCTTGTAGTTTTTGCAGGCTTGGAGTCTTGTGAGAAAAGACATAGACCCAAAGACCAGAAATTTCCTGTGTATTTATCACTCTAAACAAATTAACCAATGAAAAAACATGTGAAATGTGCTGCCTAGATTCAGTTCATGCCATCCTAGATTCAGTTCCTGACATCCTACAGTTCCTTTCAGAATTGTTTCACTCTGGCTCCAGCTCTTCTACCATCAAAGTACAGTTAGTAGCCATGTCCAATTTCCATATAAGCTTTGACAATTCATCCATAGCATCTCTTAAAAATTTGAAAGCCTTCTTAAAGGGTACCTTCCTTAGACCACCTATTAGTGATACGATGCCACCTTGGGGCATTAGTGTTGTGCTACAAACTTTGACACAGTCACTCTGAACCAGCAGCATCACCAGATATCATTTTTTCTCTTGGAAAACTATTTTTCTGGTATTGATTACATCAGCAGCTAAAAGAATTTCAGAATTACAAGCCCTTTCTGCTAAGCCATCCTATCTGATCTTTCATAAGGATAGAGTTCCTTTGAGAACTAATCCTTTTTTACTGAAGGTGGCATCTGAATCAATTTTGAATCAATCTATTTATTTACCATTTTTCTTTCCAAAATGTTATAATAAAATGGAGTACATCTTGCGTACTTTGGTTGTCCACCACCATTTATGGTTTTTACATACACAGGACAAGACTCTTCAGGAAATCTAATCATTTGTGTCTTTCGCAGAAATTGGGGAAAGCAGTTTCCTAAGTTACTCTATCTGGTTGGCTCTCAAAATGTATTTCATTTGTGTGTACTAAGAAAGGCTGTCATCATCCAAACCAAGAGCGCATTCAACCAGAGCAGTAGCTGCGTCAGCAGCATTTGCTAACATATTTGTTGTTGATGACATCTGCACAGCAGCTACTTGTCAACACTGCATACATTTATTTCCCATTACAGATTGCCTGAACAATCAAGATTTTGTTTGTCCTTTGGCTTCACCATTCTCCAAAATGTCCTATCATGAGTCCTCCCAGGCCATTGTGCTTGGGAATCTGTCACACAGTTGAATTGGATGAAAATAGACAACATTGGATGCGAAAATTATGTACTCACCATAACAATAGATCCATGGTGTTTACTTTTAGTCCATTTCAACATCCCTACTGCCAACCCCCTACAAATTGTCCCCTTATTCTGGTGGACCAGATTAGGATTAATCCTTTCAGGAGCTTATTATAATGTGTTTTATGGCCTTGGGATATGTTACTTCCCCATACAAGATGTTTTGTTAATTAGCATTAGTCATGTCAATATGTATGGAATACAAACTAGATCTGAGGTGTTGAGATTGAGCACAGGGGATAATGGGTAGGATAGGAGTCAGAGCTCTGGGGCAAAGTATTCCTAGTCTGTGCTGAGGTCGGTTACCGGATGAAAAGTAGACAACATTGATCTATCATTATGGTGAGTATATAACTTTCATTTACCATTGCTTGTTGCAGATATGGGAGAACTAAAGTCTTTCTATTCAGGGGAAGTCAGAGGTGCAGAATCTGTTGTAATTATTGACACTTTTCCCCTAGGGAATTCTCCCACTAAGGTAGTGTATACCAAAAAGAGACAGAAGACCCAGAAAATAGTTTGTATTCCCAAGTTCTCTTGCTTTAAGCAATATAACGTTATGTGGCCTAACAAACAGTAGTCCCAGCCAAAAATAACCAAGGCAATAAAAGGAAATGGCAGGACAACAACCCCACCAAGCCAAACAAGATAGATTTCTTTCCCAAAATGGATACCCCCTCCCAATTTATAATTGTTCCAAGGTGCAGCACCATTCTTTATCAAATCCCCGAGTCCCTCATCTTTCAAGTTAGCTCTCAACAAGGCAGCCTAACTGGTAGTGGTCTCTGACAAGTGAGTGGTAAATTTTGGCAGGCGTTAGATGGCAGTGGAAAGACCACCAACATCTATTCTGGGGGGCTTCCCCCATATCCACTTGACCAGACTGTTATTTACTCCTATTCTCCAGAAGATGCTGGGCTCAGGGTCATAGAACCAGTCCTTACTTCAGAAAGAATGGGAGATTTCTACTTCAGAATTTTCTTTGTTCCCAAAAAAGAACAGTCATGAAGACTAGTGATGGATCATTCTTTCCTGAATACATTTGTCAAGGTCTCCATTTTCAACATGCTTGCCTTGCAGATGCTGCTTCCTCTATTGCCTGACAGCTGCTTCATGGTGACCCCAGACATGAAGAATGCCTATCTTCTTATCTCCTTTGCACATCGCTTCAGGAGGTATTGGAGATTTGTTGTGCCTGCTTCATAATATAAGATCTGATGTTGTCTGCTTCATACTGTCACATCTGATGTTGTCTGCTTTGGATCTGGCACTGGATGATGCTAAAGCCTTTATCTCATCTTGGCTCTGCCTCCCTTACCCATAACTTCCCCTCCCCCGTCAACTCCCTAGATCTAGTTTGCTGCCATTCGTGGTCTGCATCTTAGTCCTTGGCTCTGCTAGGTGCTTCATTTTCTTCTCAAGATCTTGGTGAGATTTCTTTTCCTTTATCCTTCTAAACAGTGTTTAGTATTATTCCTGTTATCTCTTGTTAGGTTTTTAAGTAGACTAAGGTAGTTCTTTAGATCAGGCATCTTAGATCCCTGTTCATCTGAACTCTTCTCAACTTTTCCCCCCTTTTAAGAATTTTCTGTTTTTTTTTTTTTTTTTTTTTTTTTTTTACTGCTGAGTATGTGTACGTGTGTGTGGGTTTGGATGGTAAAATGGACAAGGGGTTTACAAAGTGCATGTCCTGTGGGCACAAACTGCCATCACTGGATGCGCACCTCAAGTGTGTTTACTGCATTGGTCCAGAGAAATTAGATTCTGGCTGTTCTATATATGAGAGCTGTAGCTCTTATGCTATCAGCAAGCACAAGGACAAGCTCATTTTCAAGGATCTTTTGTCTTCAGGCCCTTCATCTTCATCTGTTCCAGCTTCCAAGGTTTCTCCTCTGGATCCCAAGACTGGGTCTAAGAAACCTGGACTGCGAGACTTCAGGCATGCCAAGAAGAGGGAACTCAAGAGGTCTTCCTTGGCCTTCACCTTTGTGACAGCTCCTTTGGGTTCCACGGGTATGAAGGTCCCTTGTCCTTTGGCCTCCCTAGGTGCATCGGCACTGACTTTGGTTCCAATGTCTTGGAGCTGATCTCTTTCAGTGCCGAAAACTTCAACAAAGACGAGTCCATCTCTGAGCATTCCAAGCCGTTTTCTGGTCAAGGGGCACCTTCAGGCAGAATAGCTCCCCATTTTTCTCCTTGCACTCCTCCTCCATGCTCGTAGGAGTCCTCCATGTCACCATGATGGTTCAGGGCTTTTCTGGCTAGGGTCCGGCAAGCAGGGACCTATTCACACCAATCTTCAAAGCCATCCTCTATGGCCTAGTCTGTCCAGCCATCGTGATTGATGGGCAGTATCAATCAGTCTGATTTGGAGCAGCTGATGCAGTCCTTTTTTGAGGCACAGATGCAAATAGGGCTTATCCTCTCAGATCTGACACAGACTTTGGGACCCTCGGCTCCATTTTGCAGATTTCCTCCCTTGGCCCCTTCATATTCTAGGTCTTCAGGGCTGGTTGAGTTTCCACCCTCTGGATCTGATCTGGTAGCCTGTCTGTCTTTGGATCCATCCTATTCCATGGTGGCTTCGATACCAACTTGTTCAGGGCCATTTGTGCCTCAGAGCCATGGTGTCAAGGCTAGATTGTCTGGGTAGGGAGCAATGGTTCCTGCATAGGGATCATCACTGTCTCTCGGAGATTTGGCCTTAGATAACTGTGCTCTGATCTCAATGTTGGGTCTAGACGTAGTCCATTCTGGTTTGGGGTTGTCTTCAGTACCCTCATGGTCCAGAACCCTTGGATGTTAGAGGCCTGCTTCGACTTTCAATGTTTTGGAAAGGATGTTCTTAGCTTTGAGAAGGCACAGTTGTCTCCACCCTGCACTCCCTTCCATTTTTCATCTCTTCCTCTGACCTAGTCATCAGGCTGCTTTTGGACAGCCTGCATTCACTAGCCTCCAAGCTGCCCCCATGGAGGGGTTACCCCATTCTTCCCCCTGTTCTCCAGCTTTTTCAGAGCAGGAGATTTTGGAGAAGAGAAAATGCAAGAGGAAGCACTTGGATTCTTTGGAGGAATCCCTCACTGAAGGTACTGACCTTAAAGGAGGAGAGGATTCCCCTAAATCCCAGTGTTATGTTGCCTGTCTTGGCAATTTATTGGACCTGCTTTGCCAGCACAGAGTTTGGACCACAGAAGATCCCTTTCCAGAGGAGTCAGTTTTTCTGCAGGCTTTCGGTATAGGCCCATCCACACCCCCAGCGGTTCCCCCTCCAGATGCCCTCATAGAGCTGGTGTCATGAAGGGCATGGAAGGAGTTCAAAAGAGTAGAACCAATCCCTTGGAAACCTGACAGAGTTTTTGCCCCCCCCCCCCCCCCCCCCAGACAGGCTTCATTGGAGCAAGGGTCCAGCTGTCAATGTCATTGTGGTGGCTGCAGTCACCACAAAGGAGAGCTCCTCGATCCACCCCCTGAACATTGAGTCTTGGGCTCTGGATTGATTAGGGAAATGATACTATGCCTCATCCACCTTAACTTTGAGGGCACTTCATTACTTTATTGCATTTGACAAAGCTTCATTAAGATCTTGTCTCAGACGTGATAAGTGCCCTCAAGACACAGCAGTCTCGGGAAACCCAGAAGAAGCAGGAGGCTGTTTTGTCTACCTTGACTTCCATCACCAATGTTTTTATGAGATTAATTTTGAACACAGATGATGGAGAATCCAGTGAGGCAGGTTTCAGTATTGCACAGAAGTGCCATACCTAGTTGCGGCTGTGCAACTTTGCGGACTACTTCAAAGTGTCCTTCATAAATGCTCTTTTAATGAGTCCTCTTTGTTTGGATCCAAGGTTAAGGATACATTGGCAAGGAGTGAACAGGATGGGAAGACATTGTCCTCTGTCAGAGTTCACTTTTCCACCACCCCCGTGATCCTTCTCTAAGAATCAGAAAGGGGGTAATCGACTTTTCAGGAATTTGCAGTTCTCTTCCCTGGATGGTCCTCCACAAGGTTTCTCCCAAGGTTGGGAGGAATCATAATAGACACTGCCCTAGGGGGCAGACTTGGTACGCAGAATCATAACTTCTGTGTGACGTTTTCCTGGTGGGCCCTTTCAGCGATCCTGAAGGGTTGCCCAAGTACTCAACTTCTTTGGCAGTCGGGGGTCATTTAGCTTTCCACCTCAAAGCTTGGGAGGCAGTAAATGTAGACACTTGGTTGTTGTCATATCCAGAGGCTATGGTATCCCCTTTAAAGAATCTCCAAAAGGTCTCCCTGATGTTCCACCTTATCAGAGATGCTTTGCCGTGGCAGTGATCCAAAAACTGCTTGCAAATTGGGTCATCCTAGAGGTCCCACCAGTCCTGATAGGATCTGGGATCTATTTCAGATTTATTTTTAGTACCAAAGAAGCCAAAGGAATGCAGACCAATCTTGGACCTGAACAAGCCGAACCAGTTTGTCAAAAAGACCAAGTTCCTGATGGTCGTGGTGTAATACACATTGCCTCTACTGAGGAAGGATGACTGGATGTGCGTGATAGACCTCAAAGGATGCCTACCATCACATAAAGATAGATCGACATTCTCTGAAGTTCCTTTGCTTCTGGCTGAGAACTAATCATTTTCAGGGCCCTGCCATTTGGTCTCGCCACAGCCCTCTGGTGTTCACCAAGTACATGACAGTGGTTGCAGCCATGCTCTGGCTGTATGGATTTCACATCTTCCCATACCTGAACATTTGGCTCCTCACCACCCCTACAAAGGCCTCATTGAACTCAGACAGGGATTTCTTGGTCCACCTATGTGACAACTTAGGCATCACACTCAGTTACCCTAAATCGAGCCTTCAGTCTGTACAAGTGTTATCTGGACACAGTCCATCAGATTGCCAGGCTTCCAAGCTCCAGAGTTCTCAGTCTTTGAGTTCAGACCCTGTTAGTGCTTGCTACTTCCTGACCTCCAGTTCATGCACTTCTAAGGCTTTTGAGCCATATGGCAGTGTAGATAGAGCTGGTCCCCTCCACCCAGATATCACATGAGGTCCCTACAATCAGCAATGGACATTCAGTGGTCCCTCCTTACGCATCCTTTGGATTTCTCAAAACAGCTTATGAGACTGTGTCCCGAGCAGATTCAGCGGTGATTACAGTCTCTATTAATAACACAAGGGCAACTGTAATTCCTTCTCCTTTGGCTATGATCACCATGGATGCCTCCCTCCTGGGTTGGGGAGCATTTATAAGGGGGGCTGTTCAAGGGGGCCTGGTCTTCCACAGAAGCTCATATTCACATAAGCATTCTGGAGATGAGAGTAGTCTTCTTAGCACTGCAGGCTTTTCAGGATGTCCTCCTTAAAGGTGTGATTACAATACGGACAGACAACATGTTGGTCATCTGGTACCTCAGCAATCAAGGGGGAATGTGTTCTTACCTTCTTTGTCAGAAGGCCATGAGGGTTTGGCAATGTGCAAACCCCTGTTAGCAGTTTCTGGTGGCAATGCATATCCTAGGGAAGTCCAACATTCTGGCTGACGGCCTCAGTAGGAGCATTCTCTTGCCCCACAAGTGGTCGCTAAATCCAACAGTGGCAGCTCAGATTTTTTGGCACTGGGGCACTCTGTGTTGCGACCTGTGTCCCTCTCGGGCACCAAGTGTAACCACTATTATGCCCTTGTTCCCCCACTGGGGTAGGCATCCAGGGATGCTCTGAAATTTGTTTGGCCCTGGGGCTCCTTTACACTTGCCCCCTCCCTGATTGTGAAGTTTCTTCAGAAAGCAGCCCATTGCAGAACCTCAGTGATCTTCATCTTCCCCTTTTGACCTTGCCAGGTGTGGTTTCCCATCCTGTAGTCTCTTCTGAAACACCCCCTTGGGTGTTGGATCACATTTTGGATCTCATCTCTCATCCAGCCTGGCTAGATTTCCCCCCAGTCTCTAGTTCCTCAAGTTGGCTGCATAGTTCCTCCATTTCCCTTGATGGCCAGGAACCCCAGCCTTTCACAGGCGGTGGTTCATATATTGTTTTCTTCTCAGAAAGAATCCACTAGAAGTGTACAACAGTAAATGGAAGGGATTTGTTTTGTGGTGAAGGCTTTGAGAATTGACTTTTTCTTGGCTCCCTTAGAGTCCATTTTGGATTTCCCAGCAGAATTGTTTGGCTGAGGCTCTAGCTTCTCTATTATCAAGGTTAAGTCAGTGGCCATTTCAAACTTTCTTATCAGTAGAGATATGTCTTTGGCTTCTGTCAAGATCTCCAAGACTTTTCTGAAAGGTGCTTTTCTTCTTCACCCTCGAGTATAGGATCCAGTCCCTCCCTGGGATTTGCCCTTTGCTCTTTAGGTCCTAAGTGGCCCCTCTTTTGAACCTTCAGCCTCCTCAGATTTGAAGCTTTTGTCTTGGAAAACGTAGTTTTTGTTGGTGATTACCTCGACCAAAATGGTTTCATACTTGCAAGCATTTGATTCCTCCCTTCCTTCCTTAATTTTCCTTAAGGGTAGGGTTTCTCTTTGTATGAACTTTTCCTGTTTACTCAAGATAGCTTCCAAAAACCACCTTCACAGCTCCATTCATCTTCCGGTGTTCTTTCCCAAGTTTTCCAACAAAGATGAATACCTGTTGCATTATTTGGACATGCATAGGCAACTATGATTTTATATTGATCATACCAAGTCCTTCAGAAAATCTATCCAGTTGTTTGTCTCCTTTTCAAAATCCAGGCTGGGGCTCATCTGTTTCTAAATGACTTTATCCAAGTGGCTCTCAAATTGTATTTTGTTTGCATATTCATAGAAAGACAGGGCTAAAAAAAGCCTAAAGGTCATTCATCTGGGGCTGTAGCTACTTCTAGAGCTTTCTTTTCAGTACCTGTGTATGATATCTGCACTGCTGCTACCTGGTCGGTCATCATACATTTGTGTTGCATTATAAGCTGGGCATTCAATCCACATCCAAGGGTTCTTTTAGTTCTACTGTATTGCAGAACATTCTTCGTTAGTTCCTCCTGAGGAATTGTCTTGGCTGGTGGCTATGTCCCACAGATTTAATCCAGATGGAGCACTAAACATTAGATATGAAAGTTATGTAATCACCATAACAATAGATCTGTATTGTCTCTCTCTATTTGATTCAACCTCCCCGCCCACCTGCCCCCATCTTTCTTGTTAATTTAGCATGTTTTCCCATCTGTGATGACCAGAGAACAGGGGCTGTTGCATTCTGCTCCCCTAGAGTCTCTCTTTTCCTTTCGGTGTTTTTCCCTGTATTTGTAGAAGAAGTGGGGACTACTTGGATGTGTTGCATAATATGCTGTTACTCATGAAGCAGACTTGATCTGAGGAGTTGATGGAGGGTAAAGGAGGTAGAGCCAAGATGAGCTAACGGCTTTAGAATCTACCAATGTCCAATCCAGAGTCCCACAGGTTGAACCAGATGGAGACAGACAACATGGATTTATTGTTATTGTGAGTATATAACTTTCATTTTTATGTATTTCCCTTTGGGTTACCCACTGCTCCACAAGTGTTCACCAAATGCTTGTGCTGGTAGTGGCCCACTGTCAGATTCTAAGCTGTCATATCTTTCTATACATGGATGACTTGCTGATCTGTGCAGACTGTGTATCCTGGTATTTGGAATCACTAGAGAAGGTCTGAACATTGTACTCCCATCTGTGGTTCAAGATGAACCTCCTAAAGTTGTGTCTGACATCCATGCAAAGACTTGTCTTTTTGGGGTGCTCTATCAACTCCAATGAGAGAATGGCCTTTCTGCCTTAGAGAGGGTCCTGTTATACCAGACCGTGTTTCTAAAATTGCCCAAGAGGAATGAAGCCCCAGCAAGAGAATTCCTAAAAATTATTGGAATATTGGCATCCATTATTCTCACAATACCAATGTCCCATCTTCACTTAAGAAAAATTCAATGGTATGTCTGATATTATTGGAACAGCAACTTCATTCCCTGGAATCCCAGTTGCTGCTGCTGCCCTTCATCAAATAAGAGTTAACAGTGGTGGAGAGAAGAGTATAGTATCAATCCAGAGCTTCCTTTCTCCCCTCCCTTGCCCATACAGTCTGTCCAGACAGATTTAGCAGACTTCGCCTGGAGAGCTATGTCAAAGAGGATACATGTGCAAGCAACTTGAGGGCCCAAGGACACATGGAAGCACAGCAATATCAAAGTGATGTTGGCAGTGATTCACACCTTGAAAGTCCTTCACCATCTTTGGACTCCAGGTCCTCTTCTAGTGGTTACAGACAACACCGCAGTGATGTGGTACCTGAACAAACAAGGGTATAATGAGGTCTTACCCTCTTTGCCAGTTGGCAGTGATAGTCTGGGAACAGGCTTCTCAGTATTCCTTGACTCTTCAGGCATCATACATACTGTTAGAGCAGAACATTGTGACAGACAGACAGATGAAGCAGATTCTGGGTAGACCTGCACAAGTGGAAGCTCAAAGCAGTGGTGTTCCAGGAACTAGTCTGTGTGAAATGCCTGAAATAAATTTCTTTGCTTCCTTTCAAAACAGACAACTGAAGAAATTCTGTTTTAGACAACTTTGCAGTTATGTTTGGAGGGTAGACACATTCTGGATGTTCTTCGTGTTTCACTGTTGCAGTCATCACCTGTGGGTTATCCCTGCTGTGGTAGCCCTCGGCCGGCCCGAATACTAGAGTCATTGTGTTTGTGTGCCAGTTACTGTCACCTGTAGTCTGACGTCAGGTCACCAGTACTATAAAGCAAGGCAGCCAACATCATTACCGTGGAGCCCGTAGCAGAAGCAGTTCACACAAGTGACGATCAGTCGCTACCAGAAGTTGAATTTCAGCAGAAAACGTCTAAAGCTAAGTACCTCATTGGGGACCCCATTTTTCTTGCTCTAACCGATGTCCGAAAAAGTTAACAATTGTCTTGCCTGTGGAAAGCAGATCCCACACTGAGACTTTCATTCTTACTGCATCACTTGTTTAGGCCCAGACCACGACGTCCCTCGTTGCCAGTTCTGTGCCCTCTTTAATGTGAGAACCATTCACTGTAGAGCTCTTTTTGTAGACAGATATTTTCATATTCCATCTTCAAATTCTGATATGGCATCTGTCAGCCAACAATCTGTCGACATTCTGAAAAAACGTAAAGATAGAGACAGGGCACACAAGGCCAAGCCTTCCAATGAAGGTACTGCTAAGCAAGTTGTCAGTTCTCCGGAATTCAGTGAGGAGCTTTCGCAGCCCTAATGCCCGACTCGCTTTCTACTCAGGCCTCTGCCGAGACCCTTTTGGAGTTCGGTATGCCGCAGAAATCCACTTCATCTTCTGTGCATTTGGCTTTCTCTGCCTCTGTTGGGTCTGGAGCCGCGACGCAGCACCGGCTTCTGAGGAGGCAGTTTGCACTACCAATTCTAGACAAAAAACGTCTTCTCTTCCGACTGCCGTTTCTCAAAGACTAACAGATTCTGTCAGGCCTAGAAGCCAGGTCACTCCAAGGAAATCTGCTTCTAGCCACCATCTTGCTACTTCTCTCCCACCCCAAGCTCAAATGCTTAAAATGGCTGAGGATCTCATCTCCCTTATCCAAGGTACTCAGGCCCCCACTTGTAAAAGGAAAAGGCACCCTTCTCAAGAAATTATGACAGACCAAAAGTCTGAGGAATCTGCTTATTCTGCTTTTGAAGAGGAACAACCGCCCTTAAGTGTTTGAGGATTCAGATGCAGAGGAATCCATTCCCTCTGCCTCCCCTCCAGAGGACCGCTCCTTCGGGGAAACCCTTCACTCCCTCAGGGAACATTTTCAATGGGAATCTCAGGACTACCCACAGTCAAAGAAATGACTTGGAGAGTTTCTGGACCTGCCCCAGCAGAAACCCCTGGCCATCCCACCTATTCTGAAAGTGGTGGATGATGTTTTCCATGAATCCAGCTTAGCCCCTGAAGCCCTGCCTCCTGCTCCAGCTAAACCTGATGGGTACTACAGAGGACCGGATTCTCACAAATACCTATACAGGAACCCTGCTGCAGACCCTGAGGTCATCACACAGGGACCCAAAGGAGCTAAGACTAGTTCTGCCAAGAATCCTCTTCCTTTTGACAAAGACTCCAGAGCTCTGGACAGATGGGGTAAGAAAGTATACACCTCTGCAACCTTAGCTATCGGAGCACTCAACAGTTGTCAGTTCCATATGTTAAAATATCAACAACACACTTTGGAACAATTAAAACAGAAGATTGCTACCTCTCCTGACGGTGCCAACTCAAAAGAGCTGGCAGAATTACTACACTCTGCTTGTCAAGTGGCCAAGCACTCATTACAATGTGGAATATGATGCCCTAGAAGCCTCTAGCAGGGTAGCAGTGACAGGATCTGTTATTAGAAGACATGCATGGCTGAAGGACCAACCTCTACCTGATCATGTCAAGTCTAAACGTATTGATGCACCTCTAGATAAGGGAACACCTGTTTGGGGAAAAAGTAGAAGAGGTGCTTAAAAAGATGGAAGACAAAGCAAAATCTATGCAAACAGTAAAAAATTTCTTTCATGTTCAACCGCCCAGATTCAGCAGGAACTTTCCCTCTAAACACTGGGCCTTCCCTGCACCCAGCAGACAGGGCCAAGGTAAGCCCCCCAGGGACAGACCATCCAGGCCCCTATCCCAGGGCCAGCAAAGAAGCAAACAATGGACCACTTCCGTCTGTAAGGCAAGGAGTTCTAAGCCAAGCTTCTATGGCAAGCACTCACAATGGCACCCCCAGCCCTCCTTTCACTTATCTAAAACTAGGAGGAAGGCTCACCCTCTTTGAATACAATTGGGTCTCTATAACCAAGGACCAATGGGTATTAAAATAAGCTTACCATACGTCTGGTTTTCCCCGGACATGTCCTCTTTTTGCGCTCCGGTCCGGGCGGTTTTTTAAACTTCCAAGATTTGTCCGGGTTTTACAATCCCGAGTCAGATTTCAAATCTACACATGCGCGGAAGGTAGAAGAGCTCACGAGAGTCGCGAGAGAGGCGAGACTGTGTTGTTTGCGTGGGGAGAAGCAGGACTGTATGCGTCAGGGAGGAGGACCCAGCCACAGCCGGTCTCAGAGTCGGAGTCTCCGTTTTAGACGTTTTTTTCGATTTTTCACTACTTCTGGTTAGGTAAAATTGTATTTTTTTTTTTTTTAAGTTAAAGTGAGTTTATTCTTTATTTGTGTGTGTGTGTGTGTGTGTGTGTGTGTGTGTGTGTATCAGTATATGCACTATGATGATAGTAGAAGAATGTTGCCGATGTATTTAGATGTTTGTAACATTCAGTGAGGGATAGTCTTCAGAGTGATTCAGAGGCCAGAGCATCCCCAAATTAACCCGACACTGCTTCAAGGTAGTCTGGCCTCCAAATGTTTTCCATAGAGGGGTATTTTTGACGTAAACATAATTGATACGTTTTTGTTTTTCAGTTTTATGCAGTTTCTCCGTCTGGCACATGATTTCTAAGGTGATGAGTAACTGTAATGAGTTAGAAGCTTTTATGATTGTTTGGCTGTAGGTGATCGTCGTTATTCAGTGGGTAATGGTGGATTGTAATTTGACCTTTTTTGGATAGATATTAGAGACACATAAATGGAATTGATGGAGTTTAGATATGCTATGCATTGTATTTTTTCTCATATGCACCCCTGTTTTTTGCCTTTCTTTTTGAACTGCCTCCCAGTCCCTACTCCAGGTCTGTCTTTAAAATCCTCAGAAATTTGAGGCGAGTTTCTTAATTGTCTTCTTGGGGAAAAGAAGGAAATACATTAAAATCGTATTGTTTTTGAATATTGCAGCAATAGATATTATGTATGTAAATCGTTTATTGATCTGTTTAGTGAAACAGAGACACTGCATTTTATCTGATTAAAAATCAGCATGAATACAGATACATATCACATTACTTTAACTATCAAATGTTGATCCTCTCTACTGCTTAGTGATGTTGTTATATTTATACTGATAATTTTTAGTTCTTATGTTCTGTAATGTGCACTAATGATACTTCCTAGAAATTAATATAATTTCTGTCTTTGATATTTTCTGTTTGTTCAGTAGTAAGTTTTTGTACCCCTTTCTTTCGAGATTGTTTAAGCATTGCTATGCTGTACATCTACTAGCTTTTCTCCTTGAACTTCAATTGAAAATGAGGACCTTTTTTTTTTGGTCTTCACCTAGTGTGAAAGACCTTTTTGCCCCGACAAAGAATCTATCGTCCTCTTTTTTGTATAACCAAATATTGTAACCCTATATTAAAATCATTTCTCAGGGATACAGATTCTCCTTCAGTGAACTCCCTATTCCAAGAGGGTACCCAGACCTCCCACCAAACCAGTGAGCAGAGGCATTAAAACAGGTAAAAACACTAATATCCCAGGGGGCAGTAGAACCTGTCCCTCCAGATCAAGCAGGAAAAGGTTTTTACTCCAGGCTATTCCTTGTTCCCAGAAAAGAGGGCACCTGATGTCCCATCCTGGATCTATCCAAACTGAACACCTCCTTGGTGGTCCCCAGATTCAAAATGCTAACCTTGCAGCAGCTCCTGCCTATGCTCACACAAAATGCCTGACTGGTGACACTAGACCTAAAAGATGCATACCTCCACATCCCCTTCAGGGAATTGTGCAGAAAATTCCTGTGCTTCAGAGAAGGCAATCAGCACTTTCAGTTTTCTGCACTGCCCTTTGGCTTATCTACTGCTCCCAGAGTATTCACCAAATGCTTGGGCCCGGCTATAGCATTCTGCAGACAGAGAAATATACAGATTTACCCTTACCTAGGCGACTGCCTCATTCAGGCGAACAGCAAAGAAAAGTTGCTCCAGGACCTCTCTTTGTCAAGAAACTCCGAACTTCCCTGGGGTTCACCATCAACGAGAAAAAATCAAAGCAAAACCCCACCAGGAAAATTGTTTTCCTGGGAGCTGTGCTAGACATAGCAACCCTAATGGCCTTCCTATCCATAGAAAAGCAGAGCTTCCTGCCCCTCTACTTCACCTAGCTGGCTTCCAGAAGTCACTTCACTCCGAGGAAGTTCATGCAAGCCCTGGGATACATGGCATCTTGAATCCTTCTCATCCCTCTCACCAGGCTTCACATGAGAAAACTTCAGTGGCACTTAAAGAACCTTTGGTGTCAGCACTCAGTCTCTAGAGACCACTCTCCCACTGATCCCTTGCATAAGGGTAGAATTTCTCTAGTGGGCAGAGGCCTAGGCCATGAACAAGGGTCTTCCCTTCATCCTTGGCCCTTCCAGCCAGACCATCACCACTGACACCTCAGACATAGCTTGGGGTGCTCACCTAGCAGGCAGATGTACCCAAGGCCTTTGGAATGCCCAGCAACTTTACTTGCACATCAACCAGAAAGAAATGATGGCAGTGCAAAATGCTCTGACTTCCTTCCAACTCCATCTCCGGCCAGGGGTCCTCCTTATAAAAACAGGCAACACCACAGTAATGTGGTGCATTAACAGGCAGGGAGACACCCAGTCTTACCCCCTATGCAGGTTAGCCATGAGCCTCTGGCTTACAGCCACCTCCATGGAGCTACACCTAATTGCCCAATACTTAGCAGGGATCAGCAACACACTGGCAGACCACCTAAGCAGAAATTTACTAGACCCCCATGAATGGCAGCTCCACAGAGAAATCTTTCTGCAAATCACCCAGGAGTGGGGGACCCCAGAGGTGGACCTCTTTGCCTTGCACCTCAACCACCAGCTGCACAAGTTTTGTACCAGGGAGTATCACCTCCTAGCATGGAAGATGGATGCCTTGACCTTCCCCTGGAGCTCCCACTTTGTGTATGCATACCCTCCTCTACCCCTTATTCCAAAGGTTCTGATCAAAATAAGAAAGGAGAGACCAAAGGCTACCTCATTGCTGCAGATTGGCCCAGACAGCATTGCTACCCCTTAGTGCGCAGTCTGACCTTACAGCCCCCAAAGCTGCTTCTCCTAAGGTCAGACCACTTGACCCAGGAGAGGGGGAAGGTACTGCACCCAGACCCACAGACTCTCAAACTTTCAGCATGGTTTATACTCTAAAAACTAACAATAAGTCCCTGTTAAGCAAACAGGTCCTGGACATCATCACAGAGGCCAGAAGGCCCAGCACAAGAAAATCTTATGCAAGAAAATGGAAAGGATACTTCTCCTGGAAACAATCAAAAGGGGACAGTACCTCCCAACCCTCCATACCTCTCTTCTTGCATTACTTAGCAGAGTTGCTCAATAGTGGCCTCTCCTCCTCTATTGAAATCCATGCCTCGGCCATCTCTGCCCATTATGATTCAGATCCATCCCTCTTCTCTCTCATCCTTTGATTAAGCAATTCCTCAGAGGGGCTTTTAATATCAGGCCTCCCAGAAGACCTCCTACTCCACCCTGGGACCTGAATTATGTGTTAGAGAAACTAACCTTACCTCCTTTCAAACCTGCCACTTCAACAGAATTGAAATACTTCGCCTGGAAGACTGCCTTTCTACTAGCTAGCACCTCAGCCAGAAGGGTCTCTGAGCTTCAGGCTCTCATGGCTGTTGAGCCCTTCATAATTTTCCATGCAGACAGAGTCTTCTTGATGACTAGTCCCTCCTTTATGCCCAAGGTGGTATCTGTTGTGACCCTTAACCAGGCCATACACCTTCCCACCTTCTATCCCAACCCTCAAAACATGTGGAAAGAATTCTACACTCATTAGAAGTGCACAGACAACTCGGATACTATCTGGACCGTACTAAGCCATTCAGAAAAAACTGACCATCTTCTTGTAAGCTTTGCCCCAGGGGCAGAAGGGAAGCCTATCTCCAAACAAACAATTTCCAAATGGATTTCACACTGTATCCATTTTTGCTACAGACTACATGGGAAACCCATCCCTAAGTCTATCTGTACCCACTCCACTAGGGCAATCTCCACTTCCACTGCCTTCCTCAGAGGAGTACCTACCAGGGACATCTTGGAAGCAGCCACCTGGACCACTGTCCATACCTTTACAAAGCATTACCACCTACCTGTCTTTTGTAAATCTAGGGCAGGGTTTGTCTCTGCAATTCTGCAGGACCTCCTGACCCATACCTAGGACTCTACCTATCTTTCCACCCCTTCCACCCTTTACCTCAGCTTTGGGAATCCTCCCACAGGTTATGACTGCAACAGTGAAACGCGAAAAACATAGTACAGTTGTGTACACTTATCATAAATGTAGATGTTCAACTGTATTCACTGTTGCAGTCTTGGATGTCCTTCTTGTTTAACTGTTGCAGTTATCACATTTGGGTTATCTGCGTGCAGGTAGCCCTCAGCTGGCCTGAATACCAGAGTCTTCAGATTTCTGCGTCGGATGCTGTCGCTTCTTCCTTGACGGCAGGTCATCAGGGGTATAAAACATGCAGCCGACACCATTACATCAGTCTTTCTTGCCGTGCGGTGCCCGAAGCAGAAGCAGTTCACAAGTGCTGATTGGCCGACTCCTGAAATTTTCGTTTTTGAGTTTCAGACCCAAAGTCTTCAAAAAAGATAAGTACCCCGTTGGGGATCCTTTTTCTTGCTCAAACCGATGTCAGTAAAAAGTTAACAATTGCCGTACCTGTGGAAAGCAAAATACTTCATAGAGATTTTCATTCTTACTGCATCCCCTGTTTAGGCCCAAACCACAACGTCCCTTGCTGTCGGTTTTGTGCCTTGTTCAACACCCGAACTGTTTGTCGTCGGGCTATTTTTGCAGCCAATTACTTTCGTACTCGATCTGTGTACTCCGAAATGGCTTTGTTAAGCCACCCGGCTACCGATCTTTTGAAAAAATGTAAGGATAAAGACAGAGACAGACTGCATTGGTCCAAAACTTCCGACAATGCTTTCGTTAAGCTAGTCGCCAGTCCGCCGGTACTCAGTGAGGAGCTTTCTCAGCCCCTGATACTTGCTACTTCAGATTCCCAGGCCTCTACTGAGACCCATTCTGAGTCCGGTATGGTGCGAGATGCTTCTTCCACTATGGAACCTGCGGATGTCTCTGCCTTGGATGGGTCCGGAGCTACTGTGCAGGCACTGGCTTCTGAGGGTGTATTCAGGCCTACAGACATTCACATTAAACCGACGCCATCGTTTTCATCCAGGCGAAAAACTCGCACTACGCCTAGAAAACCGATGACCCAAACCGCAGGCTCAGGCCCATATGCCTCAAAAACAAATGCTTAGAATGGCTGAAGACCTTATTACCTTAATTAGGGGAAGCCAGCCTTCCCTCTCTGAGACCTAGAACTGATTTTCTTTCTGTTTCTTCTGGTCAGGAATCTGATATCTCTGTTTCTTCTGATTACCAAGATTTGCCCTTATCTACTTATGAGGATTCTGAAGCAGAGGATTCCATTCCCTCTGCTTCCCCTTCAGAAGTTTTTTCTTTTGGTGAAACCTTGCATAATCTTGGGGAGCATTTCTACTGGGAAAGCCAGGATTACTCTGAGCCCAAAAAGAGACTTAGGGAATTCTTACTCCTACCTCAACACAGGCCTTTAGCTATCCCTCCTGTTCTGGACATTGTAGATGATGTTTTCTTGGAATCTAGCCTTACCCCAAACACTTCACCTCCAGCTCCCAGAAAACCTAACAGGTACTACAGAGTACCTGACTCTCACAAGTTCCTCTTCAAGAATCCTTCTGCGGATCCAGAGACCATTTCCCAAGGACCAAAAGGCATTAAGGCTACTGCTGCCAAAAATCCTACCCCTTCTGATAGAGATTCTAGAGCCTTGGACAGATGGGGTAAGAAGATATACACTTCTGCTACTTTGGCCATTAGGGCTTTCAATTGCCAGTTTCATATTTTAAAGTATCAGAAGCATATTTTGGGACTACTTAGAAAATTATGTTGATTCCCGATTGTGCTGAACACAAAGAATTGCAAGATGCAATGCATTCTGCAGAACAAGTTGGTAAACATACTTTGCATTGTGGGTTTGACGCTTTAGAAGCATCTTGCAGGGGTGCTGTCACTGGGTCTGTACTTAGAAGGCATGCTTGGCTTAAGGAACAAAACTTGCCAGATCATGTTAAAGCTAAATTACTGGATGCTCCCTTAAACAAACCAAGACTGCCTTTTTGGCAACAACGCAGCAGTCCTCAAAAGGATGGAGGAAAAAGCTAAATCTATGCAAACTATTAAAGATTTCCTACAAGTACAGCCTCTCAGATTCAGTAGGCATTGGCCTTCAAAGAACTGGTCCTTTCTAGTCCCCTCCAGGCCTTCTCAGTCCAAACCCAGGAACAGCAGACCACCTAGGCTACAGTCTCAGACTACGCACAGATCTAAGCAGTGGGGGGCTCCCACTTCCAAAGCAGGGAGTAGTAAGCCACCTCCCTACAGAAAAATGGCACAATGGCTTAACCTTAAACCTTCCAAGCCCTGCTCAGCTATCTGCTCCCTTAGGAGGAAAGCTCGCCCTGCATCCAACAAACTGGGAACTCATTACCCAGGACAAATGGGTTTTGAACATAGTTTCCCAAGGATACAGATTCCACTTCCACACACTACCAACCCCAAATGGTTGGCCAGACCTACCCCCAAATTAATGGGCAGAGGCCCAACAGCAGGTTCTCTCTCTTCTCAGTATCAGGGCTTTTCAACCTGTCCCAGGAGAACAAAGGGGACAAGGTTTTTATTCAAGACTTTTTCTGGTACCCAGAAAAGACAACTCCTGGCGTCCTGTCCTGGACCTCTCTGTTCTCAACACCTTTCTGGTGGTTCCAAAATTCAAAATGCTAACTCTTCAACAGCTTCTTCCTATGCTAGCCAAAGATGCCTGGCTGGCAACCCTAGACTTAAAGGAAGCTTACCTGCACATCCCAATAAGAGGATCCTGCAGATAGTACCTTCGTTTCAGGGCGGGCTCCATGCACTTTCAGTTCTCAACACTTCCCTTTGGCTTATCTACTGCGCTCAGGGTGTTCACAAAGTGTCTAGCTCCAGCCATTGCATTTTGCAGGCAGAGAAATATTCACATTTACCCATACTTGGACTATTGTCTGATTCAGGCAGAAAGCCAGGACTTGCTATTACAACACCTGGCATTCATAAAGAAACGTCTAACATCACTGGGGTACACCATCAACGAAAAGAAATCTCATCTAGTACCCTGCCAACAGATTGTATTCCTAGGAGCAAGCTTGAACACAACTTCCCAGATGGCATTCCTCACTCCAGAGAAACAAGTTTATTTGACAACCTACTTCAAACTATTGGCCACAGAACCCCAGCTATCTGCAAGGAAAATACTGTAAGCTCTAGGGTTCATGGCCTCTTGCATTCTACTAATTCCATATGCAAGACTGCATATGAGGAAACTCCAATGGTATCTAAAAAGCCTATGGTGTCAACATTCTCAGGACCTGGAAACAATGATTTCTATCATTCCTTGTATAAAGACAGAGTTCCTATGGTGGGCAGAGGCCTGCTACCACAACAAGGGTCTCCCTTTCACTCTATCCCTTGCCACCCAAACCCTAACAACTGACTCATCAGACTATGCATGGGGGGGCTCACATGGCAGGGCAGTGCATTTAGGTCAAATGGAACCCGAGACCGATGCACCTGCATATCAATCAAAAAGAAATGTTAGCTGTACAGAATGCTCTGACAGCCTCCAAAGACAGTATTCTTCCAGGACTACTATTGGTAAAGACAGACCACACCACAGTTATGTGGTACATAAAACAAGCAGGGGGGACAAGTATATAGGTTGAGTGGCTTAAATGATAAAGTAACACTAAAACCATTTTTAGCAGCTAGGTCATATGCACATTAGGCACTTGAATTGTTGTTATTGAATGCATTTTTCATAATCATTTTTATATTGAATACAATATATCTATATAGTAATATATGATCTGATATTTGTTAATCCTCGTTCATTCCTTACGTGTGGGTATTGGTTCTGACCTTGGAACCAAGACGGCCATCTTCCAAGCTCTCGTCAGCTACAAACTCTCAAGCTAAAACTCCTACCCAGAATTCCCCTCTCCCTGTTACCCCAGATTTTGTTTGCCGCATCGCCATTCGGTCGTGTCAAGCTACTTCTCTTGAGCTAAGTACAATATTTTTCTTCATACTAAATTCTAAAACAGACTTTTTTCACAGAAAAGTTATTAGATAGGTTTCTCTTAACTTATTGCAGTTAGCGACTATCCTTTCTTGAATCTTTTCAATTCCTTTCCTCCCCTTTACCGTGAGGTAATTTCTTTTTTACCATCGTTGGTAAACCCCCTTTCCTACTTACCTTAGGGTAATTCTTGTACTATTGCTGGTATTTTTTCTGGGTTTCCTCCTTTCTTTCTAACATGGCAGATAAAAAGGTAGTCCAGCATTTAAAAGATGTTTAGATTGTGGCCATAAATTACCTACTTCAGATGCACATTCCCTGTGTGTCTATTGCTTCGGTGTGCCTCATGTAACAGTTGACCCACCCTGCAGGATTTGTAAGAATTTCTCTAACAGGACGTTGGTTGAGAGAAAAAATAAATTAATATTGAAGGGGCTACTTAAATCTCCTTTTTCAGAGGCTATTTCTGGGTCGGAGGATTCAACCTCTCCAAGATCCCATAAGAAAAAGAGTGATTAACATATAAAGGCCAAGTCTCTTCCTTCGTCCCCTGCTGGGGACCCCCAAGAAAACTAAGCTTTCCAGTTCGGATTTGACTTTTTCAGCTCCAGCACTTTTGGTACCTAGACCTTCAGCACCGAGGCCATTGGCGCCATCTGTGACTTCGGCACAGACTAGTGTGCCCTTTACCGTATCGGTACCAAGGAGCACCTCGGTTCAGACTTCTTTACCGGCACTGACTGTCCAGTCGATGCAGACTGTTATGACATTGATGGATTTTTCGACGCCCATTGCATTTTCGGCTCCGAAAACTTACCCGGCGCTGACTACCCTCTCAGCACCAACCATTCAGTTATCGGCACCGATTTTTTTCATTTCCAGCCTTAGCGCCGACAGCCACTTTGGTACCGACCTTATCGTCGGTGCAGACCATGACTTTGGCACAGATGATTTCCTCGGTACAAACACCTGTAGTTCAGTCCTTTACAGCCCCGTTGTTTTCAGTGCAGACCTCCGAGGTGGGCACCGAGCTTGCTCCATCTTTGGATAGACCTGACTCCACCACAGCCGTGGCTGTGAAATCCACTAGTAGCCTCTCTGAACACATGTTGCGTCTTGTGGATCAAGTGCTTTTGGCCAGAGGTATCCCACCCCCCAGGACCTATCCTTCCTCGGGAGGTGATTACCCTTTATCAAAGACCCCCTACTTATTCTCTTCCTTCATTGCCTTTGAAGCCCCTTGATATAGCACAGTCTTCCCCCTCTACAGTTCCCTTTATGGACCTCACTAAGGAGCCGCAGTTGCCTTTGTGGCAGGAGAGTTTTGTTATGACCCAAGATGTCAGCTGTGGCATACGTAATTTGGTTTTTCACAGCCATCCAGGGACAATAAGTTGGCAGGCTGAGACACTTAGGAGAGGGGTGACCCCTGCCCTGGGCACTCACCGCTCTTCAGGTGGACTGGCCTTCCAGCTAATGGAGAAGGCTCTGGTGTTGGCTGGCGATCCTGTGCTATCACTTTCCCCGCACTCCTATGGACCACAATGTACACAAGTTGCTCCTAGCGGACACCGGGCTCAAGGGCCTCAAGATATACTCCCACAGGAGACCCCTTTTGTGCTGTCTTCCCCAGCTTCTCTCTCTGAGGAAGTTCATCAAAAGAGCTTGTGCAAGAGGAAGCACATGGACTCCACAGAGGAGTCCCTTACTGAAGACACAGACTTTGATGATGGGGATGGGTCCCCTCGCTCACCCTTTGAGGTATCCTTTGGTGATATTCTTGAAATTCTTAAACAGAGAGGTGATTGGCAGCCCTCGAACCCGAACTCTGAAGAGTCTGTATTCCTGCAGGCCTTTCGCGCCCAGCCCCCTACCTTCTGGGTTACTCCACCTGCCGACGAACTGGTCTGGCTCATTGTGCAGTGTGCGTGGAAGGCTCCTGACACCGTTGAGGCCATTCCCCGGAGGCCAGATAAAATTCTGTCCCCTCCTGCTACTGATTCCCATTGGTCCAAAGGTCTTCCTGTAGATGCTTTGGTGGTGGTGGACGCAACTACAAAAGACCTGGCAGAAGAAGAATGCCAGACTGTCCATCTGCCCAACAGCAAGTCCCGGGCTCTGGACAGAATAGGGAAGTGTACTTTTGCATCAGCGACCTTTGCAATCAGGTCCCTGAACTATATGGCACACTTTTCAGAGATTTAATTTCTGAGCTCTCTGAAACTTTGGTTGGAGCTGTGTCTGATGAGGTCCGTGATAAAGTGGCCTCTCAACTAGCCACCATTGAATTGATATCTTAACTCCTCCATGCGCCTGATATCTTACGCATCAGAAGGAGCAGCTAGAGCAGCAAGTTTAGGCATTGTTCTGAGATGACACGCCTGGATGCGCTTGTGTAATTTCGTGGAACCCTTCAAGGCTTCCTTTCTCAATGCTCCCATCGAAACCTCTTCATTGTTTGGACCCAAGGTTAAAAGCATGCTAGCCAGATGTGAACAGGACGGTAAGACCCCTTCTGCCGTGGGTGTCTGTTATTCTTCCCCTCAACAGGCTTTCTCCAGAAATCAGAAGAGTGGGAAGATATGGCACAAAAAGTCTCAGGGTCCTTTCCATGACACACAGGCAGAGTTCTCCCCTAGAGGCAGAGGGGGAAATTCACAGGGAAGATGCCCTTAAGGGGGTCCGCGTAACCAGGGTTCCAGGGACTCTTTCCCTGGCCAATCCTATCAGCGCTCCTGAAGAGTGGCCCAACTGCTTTCCTCTGGAAGTGGTTGGGGTCGTTTCTCTTTGTACCCTTCTGCCTGGCTAACCATCACCACCGATTCTTGGGTACAAAGAATAATAACCAGAGGTTATCATATTCCCTTCGACCTTTGTCCCGCTCCACTAACAAACTTACCCGATGTTCCACCCAGTCAAAGGGAAGAAGCAGCATTAGAGATTTCAAAACTGCTGAGAAAAAGAGTCATCCAAATAGACCCTCCAGACCAGATAGGATCCAGATTCTACTCGACTATTTTTGGTGCCAAAGAAAACTGGGGACTGGAGATCAATTTTGGATCTCAGTGTATTGAACAAGTTTGTAAAAGTACAAAAATTCCGGATGGTTACAATACAGTCTATCCTTCTGATTTTGGAAAAAGACGATTGGATGTGCTCGATAGATCTTCAAGATGCGTACAACCACATAAAAGTGGACAGACCATCAAGAAGATTACTTCAGTTCCGTTCAGGAGCCAGTCACTACCAATTCAGAGTACTGCCCTTCAGACTCTCTACAGCCCACAGAGTGTTCACAAAGTGCATGGCAGTCGTCACAGCTCACTTGCGACTACAAGGATTCCAGGTGTTTCCATACCTAGATGACTGGCTCATCTCCGCCACCACCAGACATCTATTGGAAGAAGCCCTGGCATACTCTCTCCTCTCTGCAGAAAGACTAGGCATAACCATAAACTGGCAAAAATCCAATCTTACCCCATCTCAGTCCACAGAATTCATAGCAGTCATCTTGAATACAAAGAATTGCAGAGCATCCATTCCAGAGTACAGAATTCTAAGGATAAAGCAACAACTGATCCCAATCCTTTCTAGGGAGAAAGCCACAGCTCACTCTGTTCTATAGTTGTTGGGTTCCATAGCACCCCTCCATCACCATTGTCCCCGTGGCCAGGTTTCACATGAGGCTTCTACAATGTCTACTGTTCACCCAATGGTATCCCTTTCAGTACCCTCTTTCAGTCAAGATTAGCATAACTCACAGTTGCAAACAGGATTTAAATTGGTGGATGTCCCACAACTCGTCACAATGGTCTCGCCCCTTCTCCCTCCAACAGCCCAAGGTTACAGTGACAATGGATGCCTCCCTGATGGGATGGGGGGGGGGTTATGTCAGGAACAGACAGTCCAAGGTACTTGGTCTGAAATGGAGACCCATCTGCATATAAATGTTCTATATCTGAGAGCGGCGCTTTTGGCGTTGCAAGCATTCCATCCCCTGCTGCCGTCTGGGATTATTGCGATACAATCAGACAACATGGCGGTGGTCTGGTATATCAACAAACAGGGTGAAACTAAATCTTACCCACTCTGTCGAGAGGCAATGAGGATATGGCATTGGGCGATGACTACCAACCGTTTTTTTCTAGCAACGCACATTCCCAGGAGTTCCATCATGATAGCAGACAGACTCAGCAGGTGTATACTACAACCGCATGAGTGGTCCCTGAATCCCTTTATAGCGGCGGAGATTTTCAACTGCTGGGTTCTTCCTTGCTGCAATCTATTTGTGTCCCCGACCAACTACAAATGCAGCAACTATTTTGCCCTGATTCCCCGTCCGGGACAGTCACCCAGGGATGCTCTAGTCCACGATTGGCCCTCGGGTCTACTTTATTCATTTCCACCTCTCCCCCTCATTCCCAGTTTCTGAAGAAAGCCCGCCAGTTGAAGAGCAAAGTAATCCTCTTAGCACCATATTGGCCTCGCCAGATTTGGTTCCCCTTCCTTTGGCCTCACCTGCTAGATCAACCGTGGATTCTCCATCCAACCTCTGGGTTGATCTCCCATCTGCAGAATCTGTTTTACCCCAACTTCAACAGCCTGAAGCTCACAGCTTGGCTCCTCCAATTCCCTTGATTGCCAGGCAGAATGATCTTTCTTTGCCAGTGCGTGACATTCTTATTGCATCTCATAAGTCTTCCACCAGAACTGCATATCTCAGCAAGTGGAAAAGATTTACCTTTTGGCTGAAAGAAAAACAGGTAGATCCTTTTTCAGCACCATTGTCGATAGTACTGGAGTATCTAGCTACCCTATTTCAATCCGATCTATCTGCCTCTACCATTAGAGTTCATTTGGCTGCAGTATCTAATTTCCATGATGGTGTCCAAGACTCCTCTCTTATGTCACACAAATTATGCAAGACTTTCATAACAGGCGTGAATCATCTAAAACCCCCTTTTAGAGAACCTTCTCAACCATGGGACCTGTCATTAGTCCTACAAGCTTTGACAATGCCACCTTTCGAACCAGCTTCTTCTTGCGTCTCTAATATTTGTCATGGAAAACCTTGTTTTTGGTCGCCATTACTTCTGCCAGACGTATCTCTGAGCTTCAAGCCTTATGCATCGAGTCCATATTTGATTTTTCATAGAGATAGAGTGTCATTGAGAACTAATCCTTCCTTTCTGCCAAAAGTGATCTCTGAAATGTCCATTAATCAAACCATTGAATTGACAATTTTCTTCCCCAATCATTCAAACAAAGGAGAGTATTGCATACATACCCTAGATATTCACAGGCAAATTTGCTTCTACTTGAACAGGATTAAGGCCTCTCGTAAATCAGACCAGTTATTTTTGGACTATTCTGGACCTAGATCAGGATGTGCTATTGCTAAGGTCACATTGGCTAAATGGTTGAAAGACTGCGTGACCTTCATTTATAGACAACGTAATATTCCATTACCTACTACCATAAAGGCTCATTCTACAAGGTCGGTGGCAACTTCTGCTGCCTTCCATGCCAGAGCCTCTTTACATGACATTTGTGCAGCTGCAACTTGGGCTACTCCTCATACCTTCATCAATCATTACAAATTGGATTTGGCCTCCCAGGAGAAGAGCATCTTTTGGTTCTGTGGTGCTCAGGAATGTCCTTCCATGAGAGCCTCCCAGGAATAAAGGTTGCTGGGGACTCTGTCCCACATGTAAGGAATGAACGAGGATTAACAATATCAGATAAAGAAGTTATGTCTAACCATAATGTTCCATCTGTATTGTTGATCCTCGTTCAGTCATTACGACCCTCCCTCCTTCCCCCTCCTGTGGCTTCTAGTGGATCTCACCATCTGGTTCTATTAGGTCATTTGACCAGAGGTAGCCTCTGCCTTCTTTTGACTTGCAAACTCAATCTGAGGCAACAGGGAGAGGGGAATTCTGGGTAAGAGTTTTAGCTCGAGAGTTTATAGCTGACGCGAGCTTGGAATATGTCTGGCTCAGTTCCGAGGTCGGAACCGATACCCACATGTAATGACTGAACGAGGATCAACAATACAGATGGAATGTTATAGTAAAACATAACTTCTTTTTTCTAAATATCAATTTGATATGAATTGTGAATAAATTATAGGGATTCCAAGATAGTTTTTATGGTTATGTAGGATTTAATGATGAATGTGATGTCATAATTGTTTTAATTAATTGATTGGATGAGGATGAAATGTTGCAACTATTTAAATGCAATAGAGGATGTCTGTATATAAAAGTCTGATGAAACATTTTTACAACGTGAAAGCGCTTACTGTTTTGCTTTATTGGATTCATAAAATCTACGTGGAGTTTTTGTTATTTGCTGTGGTGCTGCCTCTTGTGTTTTTTCTGGATTTTCGTATTTTCTCTGAGGGGCACTTAGTCCAGGACTGTTTTATTTTAATTTCTAATATAAATAGATATGTTTAGTGTGATGTTCTTCATCTCACATTGCTGCAGTCCTTACACTTGGGTAGTCCGCTGTCCTCGGTCGGCCCGAATATCAAAGTATAAGGCTGACGTCGGTCAAGGCGCATTTGACTGACATCAGGACGTCAGGGTACAAATGCGCATGACCGACGTCATATCCTCAGTCTTTTTTGCCGCATGGTCCGATGCAGAAGCAGTATTGCAAGTGCTGGTTGGCGTTCTGAAATTTTTCGATTTCGGAGTTTCAGACCGAGTCAAAGTTGGCTAAGTACCCCGTTGGTGAATATTTTAGTTTTTTCTTGCCTCAGTGGTTTACCGGATGTCAGAAAAAGTGAATAACTGTATTTCTTGTGGGAAACAGATACGCATAGAGACTATCATACTTTGTGTATTCCTTGTTTAGGGCCTGAGCACGGCGTTGTTGGAGTGTCGCTCTTGTGCTAGATTCAATAAGCACTATAAAGAGGAGATTAGATTGTGCCAGGTTAGTCTTCGGAGCGGTGCAATTATAAAATGCCGTCGGATGCTCCGCGCCCTTCTTCAAGAAGCGCAAGGACAAAGCAGTTAAGCCTAGGCTAGAAGAACCGTCCGTACCGGACGCCGGTTCTTTAGAGGTGTCGGTGGAGCCGTGGTTCCACCGGAGGTTTCTTTGGGATCCCAGGGAGAGACCTTGTTATTGCAGGATGTGGCCTCTCAGGAGGCAGGTCAGGGTGATGGGGCTTCTCAGGTTACTATACTCCCCTCCCTGCCTAGGGTGGTTAGGCCCTCTCCTTCTGTTTCCAAGGCTTCTCCCAGAGGCAGGCCAGGTTTAGCTTCAGTTGGTGTCACCCCTAGTTCTTCAGGAACTGTGCCCAAGAAGCATATGCTTAAAATGGCAGAAGATTTGATTACCTTGATTAGGGGTTCTTTGCCCCCTCCTGATAAGAGACCTAGGGTGGAGCCTGAGCTAGGGAGTTTTGAGCAGGCTTGGATGTTTCAGAGTCTTGACTGAAGACTTGCAGGAGTACTCTCCTTATTCTGATTCTGATGTGGATGATTCTACTCCTTCTGCTTCCCCTCCTGAGGATTTTTCTTTTTCAGAAACTCTTCATTCCATGAGGGAGCATTTTAAGTGGGAAGGTCAGGACTTCTCTGATTCCAGGAAAAGGCTTAGGGAATTTTGTTTTACCCCAGCATAGGCCTTTGGCTATACCTCCTGTTTTGGATGTAGTGGAAGATGTTTTACAGAGGCTTCTCTTAATCCTGATTCTCTGCCTCCTGCTCCTGTTAAACCGGATAGGTATTACAGGGTGCCTGAAGCTCATAAGTATCTTTTAAGAGTCCTAGGGCAGACCCAGAAACTGTTAGCCAGGGGCCTAAAGGTGTTAAGGCTTCTGTTGTCAAGAATCCGGTTCCTGCAGATAAAGAGGCCAGGGCCTTGGATAGATGGGGAAAGAAAGTTTATACTTCTTCCACTCTAGCTATGAGGGCTTTGAATTGCCAGTTTCACATGTTGAAATATCAAAACTATCTCCTTTCACAATTGAAGTCTAAGGTTGATGCTCTGGCGGAAGGTATTGATTGTAAAGAGTTACAAGATTTAGTACATGTTTCTGAACAGGTGGGTAAGCATTCTTTGCAATGTGGTTTTGATGCTGTACAGGCCTCGTCTAGGGTGGCTGCCACTGGGTCAGTTCTTCGCAGGCACGCCTGGCTGAGGGATCAAAATTTATCTGACCATGTTAAAACAAGGATTTTAGATGCTCCTTTACAATCTGATGTGTTGTTTGGTTCTCCTGTTGAGGCAGTTTTAAAGAAAATGGAAGACAAGGCTAAATCTATGCAGACTGTTAAGGATTTTTTGCAGGTTCAGCCTCCAAGGTTTAGTAGAAATTGGCCTACTAAGGGGTGGACGTATCCTTCTTATGATTCCCAGTCTATGGGTAGATCTAGACGTGGCAGGGGCAGAGCTCAGGGCTCTTTCAGGCCTAGAACAGGGAGTTCTCCTGCACAGTCTTCGGGTGAGGGCAGGGGTCAGTCCTTTCGTAAACAGACCCAATGACCTACCTTTTCAGCTGCCAGAGCCTTCTCGTCTGGCAGCACCTTTGGGAGGAAGGTTGGCACTTTTCAAAGAAAATTGGAGTTTAATTACCCAAGACAGATGGGTATTGGATATCATACACCACGGTTACAGGTTTTATTTCCATACCTTGCCTCCTTTCAAAGGCATGCCAGGCGTTCCTCCTCAACAAAGAATAGAGGCTCACAAGCAAATTTCTCTGTTACTCCAAATAGGGGCCATACAGCCGGTCCCTATGCCAGATGTGGGCCTAGGATTTTATTCTCGCCTGTTCCTAGTACCAAAGAAGGGGAACACGTGGAGACCAATTTTGGATTTATCTATCCTCAACACTTATCTGGACATTCCCAAGTTCAAAATGTTGACGTTACAACAGCTTTTACCTCTGCTGGGCAAAGATCATTGGATGGTAACTTTGGATCTCAAGGAGGCTTACCTTCATGTTCCTATCAGACTAAGTTGCAGGAAGTATCTCGGTTTTCGAGCTGGGACTTCTCACTATCAGTTCTCTGCATTGCCCTTTGGCTTATCTACTGCGCCCAGAGTGTTCACGAAAGTTCTGGCTCCAGTGATAGCTTTCTTCAGGCTAAAAGGAATACAGATCTATCCTTATTTGGACGATTGCCTGATTCTGGCTCAAGGAAGGGACGAGCTTCTTCATCATTTGGAATATGTGATAGCAGTGCTAAGATGCCTGGGGTATTCTGTGAACGAAATAAAGTACAGTCTAGTACCCTCTCAGGACATGTGCTTTCTGGGTGTAAGACTGAATACAGCATCCCAGATGGCCTTTTTGACCCCGGACAAACAAAAGAATCTTTCCCTTTACTTCCATCAACTATCTCATCAGTCCGGGCTGACTGCAAGGACAGTCCTTCAAGCCTTAGGGTTCATGGCATCTTGTATTCTGGTGCTTCCCAATGCCAAACTGCATATGAGCAAGCTGCAATGGTATCTCAAAAATGTATGGACACAGCACTGCCAGGATTTGGACACTGTCATTCAGATAATACCTTGCATTCAAAAGGAATTTTGTGGTGGGCTCAGGAATGTCACCTAAACAAGGGACTCTCTGTGACCCGGCCAGAGGCGAGTCAGATTTTAACGACAGATGCCTCAGACAAAGCTTGGGGAGCTCATCTAAATGGAAAGTGGATACAAGACAAGTGGCCTGCCAGACTACAACATCTACATATCAACTTGAAGGAGATGTTAGCAGTCCAGTTTGCATTAATAGCTTTCAAGGATTTACTTCTTCCAGGGCAGGTGTTGATTCTAACAGACAACACAACTGTCATGTGGTACATCAACAAGCAAGGGAACACATTCTTATCCTCTATGCAGGCAAGCAATGATTTTGTGGGAGACTGCTCTCAGTTTACAGCTCAATCTTCAGGCAAGGTTTCTGCCGAGCACAGAACTCCTTAGCAGATGTGTTGAGCAGGCAATTATGGATCCCCACGAGTGGAAATTGGATCCTCATGTATTTCAGAAATTGACAGTGTCATGGGGAACTCCAGACATAGATCTGTTCGCTTCTCCACTAAACCATCAGCTGCCAAAGTTTTGCACGAAAGGTTTCATCCCACAGCTTGGAGAGTGGATGCTCTTTCTTTCAATTGGAGCAATCTTCATGTGTATGCCTTTCCACCTCTGCCTCTCCTCCCAAAGGTACTTCTAAAGGTCAGACAGGACAAGCCAAGGATGATTTTAATAGCTCCAGATTGGCCTCGACAGCACTGGTACCCATTACTGAGAAGTCTGGTACGGAAGCCTCCATGGCCTTTGCCTTGATTCCACACCTGTTGTCCCAGGAGGACAGTCATTTGCTCAATGTCAAACTTCACTCTCTTCACCTAACAGCCTGGCATATTCTGTTTTGAACCATAGAGGGTCTCATCTTCCACAACAAGTTTTGAATGTGATTTTGGAAGCTAGAAGGCCTAGTACAAGGAAAGTGTACGCAGATAAATGGAACAGATTTTTATTTTGGAGTGCAGCAAAGGATTTTGATGTTTCTGAGCCTAATTTAAGTGTGGCTCTTCAATATCTTACTGAGTTACTGGACAAAGGTTTGTCCTTCTCTTCTATTAAGGTTCATGCTGCAGCAATTTCAGCTCACTATGACTGTGACCCACCATTGTTTTCTCATCCTTTGTTCAAGCAATTTCTTAGAGGGGCAAAGAATATAAGACCCCCACGTAGAGCTCCTACTCCTGCTTGGGATCTCAATTTTGTGTTGGAGAAACTCACTCTACAACCTTTTGAGCCTGCAGCTACTACTGAGTTGAAATATTTATCATGGAAGACTGCCTTTTTGTTGGCCATTACCTCTGCAAGAAGGGTTTCTGAATTGCAGGCCCTTATGGCGGTTGAGCCTTTCTTAATTTTCCATAAGGATAGGGTATCTTTACGTACTAATCCTTCCTTTATGCCTAAAGTGGTTTCTAGTGTGGCTTTAAACCAAACTATTCATTTGCCTACTTTTTATGCAAATCCCCAAACTAAAGGGGAAAAG